>NW_028324306.1:9700532-9863032 GCF_058129835.1 Hydra viridissima
TGTACTGAGGACAGATGGTATTATGGGGTTTTACAATGGCATTAGTGCCTCTGTTCTCAGACAGGTTAGTTTTGGGAATATTTTAAAGTTTTCCATTACAAAGTGACAACAAAATTCTCTGAGAAATTAAAGCCAAGCTTTAGTTCTATGTTCTCATAGTATGTTTACAATTGTTCAACAAGATATAAAAAAATTTAAATCAGTTACAAAATAATTTGAAGTAATGATATACTTTTTTGTTTTTAACAATTTTTTAAACACTTAAAAACTCTCAGTAATACTATGAGTTATAAACTTTGTTGCGCTTTTCTTTATTTGCTTTATTTTCTTACAAATCAACATAATTGCCTTGCAGGTTTAAACCTGTACACTTTTGTAAAACATTATTAACAATCAACTCTAGGGATAATATTTAACAGATTTATTTTACTTATAAAGCCTCTTAATGATCTACACATGTATAACTATCACATGCTTTGACCAGCAATTTAAAACTGTAGTAAAATTCTGAGCAAATAAGAATTGAAAAATATGCTATAATTAGCATATTATACAAAAAAGGATATTCCATATGTATAAACAATTATAATTCCATATGCACTTTCAACTGGAAGTCACACATTGTCAAGGAATTCTCTGCTAATGCAATACTTTGTTTATATTAGATGGTCTTCCCAGATTGTCGTTCATGTTGTATGGCATTCCCAGCTCAACCCATTTGTTGAAGCATTTTGCTATCATTTTAAATTGAGTCTTATCTAATTTTAAAAACTTTTTACTGTGTTGTAGAATGAAGCAGTTGCAGAAAGTGCAAATCAATAAATTTAAGACAGTTGTTACAAAGTTCATAGTGTTATTTGTGACATTTAACAAATGACACTCGATTTTGTAACAACAATCTCAAAAAATACATGCAGCAAGTAATACTCAACTTTGATATGTAACAAATGACATTATTTTACATATGATTTTTAATTTATGCCTCATTTTTTAAGAAACATATAGCTGGGTAATACTGGTGTAATACTGGTATAATACTGGTGGAACTGGTGGCTGGATGCACAAAAAAAAAAAGACTTTTAGGTGTTTATGAAACCTTTTGTTAAATCTGCAAAACCAAATGGAGACAATTGTGTGTTGAAATTTTAACAGATGACTCTGACCACTGTCACTATAGACCCACCCAGTGTTACAATTATTACACTCTGATTTTTGTTGCAAAAAAAAAATCTTAAAAGTACATGTTTAATTGATATTTTTGATGTTTAACTTATTTACCAATAAATGTCTCATTTCTGTTAAAATGATTTAAATGCTATGATGATTAAAGTAAAAATCTCTTTCCCTAATAGTCAACAATTCATTAACAGCAGATTTTTAATACGTCTTTAATGCATTGGAAATTTTCTTGACTATAGAAATAATCTTTTCTCATACTAACAGTATAATTCTACTTCTTTTTACTTAATGTTTTTTAAAGATTTTTATCTTACTACTAACTTATTGATTTAACTTATTAAATTAACTTATTAAACTACAGGACATCAAGTAAAGTTTTTAGGGCTTCACATTGTTCTGTTTTCTGTATCCTTGTACATTTTGTTCAATAATAAAAGTTGTAGAACTTTTAAAAAATTTTTTAGATGACTTACACCACAATTCGTTTTGGATTGTATGAAGTTATGACATCAAAACTTCTTGAAGGAAGGGATGGTAAGTGTAAAATGTTTTTGAAGGAAGTGTAAAATAATGTTGTTCAAAGAAGAGATGGTAGTTGTAAAATGTTTTCAATTTTTGTATATATTAGAGTGGTACAAAAATTGAAAATATTCATTTGCACTTCAATCCTAAGTGGTTGATTGATCTAGTAACTGTCTTTGCCTGTACATAAAAGTCTGAATTTTCCCAGGTACCAATGTTTGACATTCTATATTGGCAGCTGTGATGACAAATGATAAAACAACTACTTTATCTAAAGTTCCTACTCTGCAATGTTGTTAAGTACAGACTGCAAAGTGTTTTTTCCTGTTGCACTAGTAGTGAACTTTTAAAACCTTTGTACAATCTTTAAAATTCTTAACAGTTTTTCTATTTTTGAATTAGAAACACTAATAGCAACTCTAAGTGAGAATTAGTAGTAGTTTACCATCAAAGTGAGCTACTAATGGACAATCAGCTAAGAACTTTTATTTATATATGCAGAAATTTCAGATCAATGTGTCTGGCCCTCCTAATGTTACCATTTGCATGGTCTATTGCAGCTGCCAAGTCCTGAGAAACATTAGCAGTTTTTTCTGACTTTGATGATTGACAGACCTTTAAAAACTTTGTTTTCACTATCATCATCTGAAAAATTTGACAGTTTCACAATTTCAGTACATTTTTTGTTTATTTCAATTTTAGTCAAAATGAATTTTTTGTCTATGCTCATTCTGTGTTAATTTCACCAATACCTCCTCTCAAAAAGCTAAGCACTGGAATTCAGGCTTTGTTCCATATTTCAAAAAAATTTTCAACAACTAGTTTAACAGCACTTTTTTGTTCTAAGTTATGTCTTGTGGTGGAAAAAAGACACCTTCAAGACATCAGCTGAAGTTTGCAGGGTCATTGACTAATTCAAAATCATTTAATGATTCCCCAACTAGGTAAACACCCTTTTGAGATTAGTTTGCAGCTATTAATTGTCTTTAAAGAAAAAAAAAAAGAGTACAAGATTAAAGCATAATGATTTTTTACCAAGTAAAACAAAATGATAGTTTTACCAAATACTACAGAATTATGCTTATGACAAGAAATAGGAGTTCATATTCTTAGTAACACATTAAACTTAGTGCAGTTGTTGGAGTGATTGCTGCTGCTGATGTTGCACACTGTTTCTCCTGCATTCTTCTTTCCATTGATTTCTATTCTCTTCCTACAAATTTTCTATCAACTGCAACAAGTGAACCAATGCATCCTTGTTTTTTCAGCATATGGAACTCTCTTTTTTTTTTGAAATAGCTTGTGCATGGCTTACATTAAACATTTTTTCTAGTGCTTTTGAATTTAACAATCTAGTGTTTCCCTTAATTGTTCTATTGGGTTCAAGTCTGGTGATTAAGATGGTCAGCATAAAACTCTCACATTTAAAGTACAAAAGCACTGAGTGTATTCATTTTTTCTGCTGAAATTTCCAATTCTTTGGTTTCTTCACCATAAAGATAACAAGTTGTTTTCTGACCGTTCTTTTCTGAAAATTTTCTTGTAAATAGATTAGTTCATATTTCTGTTGATCTCAATCTTGTTCAAAAAAATTCCTCAAACCATCATATTTCATCCGTCATCTTTTAAAATTAGAATTTGGTATCAATTGTCTTTTCATGCCAATAGGATGTTGTACAAGTTGTTTATCATCACTTCCATTAACATCCATGTTATTTTGGCAACAGTTTTCTTGACATACACATATCCATACATACATCTATACATACATACATTACATTACATTAGATTTATATATATATATATATATATATATATATATATATATATATATATATATATATATATATATATATATATATATATATATATATATATATATATATATATAGATTTATATACAAACACTATATATACTTTTTAAAAATATCAAATATCATGAAGTACACTTTATGAGAGGATTAAAAGCTTTCATTCTGAAGTTTCACTCTGAAAGGTTTTTGGACATAACTTTAGAATGATAAAGATGTTATGAAAGTACTTTCACACACTTACATAGTTATAGAAATTTCAATTTATATACAATATGTACAATAAAATCCTGCAATAAAATTTTTAAGTTTGTCAGCTGTCAATATTTTTATTTTTTTAGATTGTTTGCCTTTTTATCAAAAATTTGTTGTGGGGTGTTTCGCAGGTAAAAAAAAAAAGTAAATTTTTTTAAACTCATAATTTTATAATTGATGTAAAATATTCATTACTAAATGTTTTAATTTTAACTTTGTAAGTTAAAGCAATTCTTGTTGAGTGTCATGTAAATTTCAGACAAGCATGTTTTTAATCATTGATAGTTGTTGTGCTACTGGTAATTTGTTGTTGTACTGGTGATTTGTTTGGCTATGTAAAAGGAAAAAAAAAATTTAATATATTAACTTCTTATTTTTTTCCTTTTTAGTTAACTTTTTTTTTTTTTTTAAACCTTAACTTTGACTTAATTTTTATTCCTTTTATTTATATATTTTATTTATTACATTTATCTATTTTCTTTGTTTCATTTTGTTGTTTTCTTGAATGAAATCAAAATAGTTCACCAAAATCAATTAAATTATGTTTAAGATTCACAATTTTTATGGCAGTTAAGTAAAACAAATGTTGTAAGAGTTTAATTGAAATATTTATCTTTAATTAATTGCTTGTTAAATTCTTTTTTTTTTTTTTTTTGCTCAATTTTATCTTTTTGCACATAATTGCTAAGTGTATTCAAAAATGTTTTTTAAAAAAAAATCACAAAAGAAAACAGTTGTTTATGTAAAATTATTGTTTTTTTTAATTAAACAAGGATAAAACCCAATTGAAGTTTAATTACAAAAGTTCTTTTCAGGTTTTATAGGTGGAATTGCTGGTAATCCTGCTGATATGGTCAATGTAAGGTAAGAATGTTTTGTCTTTTTTTTTAAAGAAGTTATTTTCCTGTTGTTGATGTCTTACACTTAAAAAGATATAAAATGTTTTGATGTTTTCTTATGGAACTTTTTAGATGTTATCTTTACATGGGAAATTTTGTTGTAAAATGAAAATGTCTTGATATTTAAAAGTAACATCTACAAAAATATATTTTTATAAACTTTAAAAAGAAGTATTTTATTAAGGGACTTTTAAAATTCTCACTGGGGTTCACTGAACAATTGATTGTTGATCTAAAGATTTTTTTTTTTTAGAATGCAAAATGATACCAAACTTCCAAAAGAACTTCGCAGAAAGTTTGTTTAATCTAAATTTTTTTTTGTCTATTCTGTCTATTCTATAAAAAGACATAAATAATGTCTTTTTATGCATGATCAAAAAAGATTTTAAAAATTAATGGCAATTTTCAGAGTTTTCACAACAGTTCATTTTTATTACTTTTCTAAATTCATTTTTTAGTTACAGTCATGCTTTTAATGGTTTGTACAGAGTAACATTTGAAGGTAATGTTTTTTTTTATTTTAAAAGTTTGAAAATAATTTTCTTTTATAGATTTTTGATAAAATAAATATGATGACCAGTTATAAACTATTGACAACTTTGTGATTTAGATCAGCTACATAATATCAGCATGAAACCCTTAGTTTTTCAGTTTTTGTTAAGGTTAGTATTTTGTAGGTAGTTATTAGCATAGAAGTTGTTGCTAGAGGGTTTATAAAATTTAGTAGTAATAAATCAAGATCTTAATTTTGTATGTATATAAAACCTTTTGAATTGTTAGATATAGCAGAGAAAGCTAGTTACCACCAGCTCAACCTCAACTCAGCTAAAGATACAGTGCACCTATTTTCTCAATGCAGTTGGGTTAAAGAAGCCCCACACTTTTATTAAAACAAGTTGATTAGAAAATCTAAGAAAGGTTATTATGAACCAATGACCAAAGAAAGATTTTTATTACAGGAGATGGTTTTATTACCTAACTACTCTTAGGTCTCCCTTGATAGTTTAGTGGAAACCCAAAAAGAAACCTGAGCCTCTAATTGTCACATGAAACAGTAATGAAGGTGCAAACTGCTTTGAATCAAGGTGATAATCATATCTTGAAAGCTGAAGGCAAGCAGCAAATGACTCCCAATCTTTTAAAATCTATTGCAAGTTAAATTGCTCCAAGATTTTTTTCACTTACAAAAGTGAAACTTGACAGTTAAGCTCAAACTATTCAAAAGCCTATTGGAAAAGCATAACATCAGGACTAAGCAGAGCTTTAATTATGTGCACAATTGCTGGTATGCAGTAACAGTAGTATAATCCTAGAATTAATACCACCACCTGAAGTGCATCTTGGTGCAATAAATGAAATATTTGATGAGCTAGACAAAGCCTGAAAAGATAACAATCCTTAAAAATAGGCCAAAAACAACGATAGAGTCTGAGTTCAATACAGGTAGTGGTTGGAAAATTTTGTTATAACTCTGCAGCTCTTCAATTAGGTCCAAGTCTCTTGCTTTCAAAAAATATTGATGTTATCACATGAAAATATGTTCAAGTCTACTAAAGCATATTGAAGCCTTAAAATACATGTAATTTTTTAGCATGTTATAGGTTTTGCCAGTCAAAAGGAAAAGGTTTTTATTTTGAACAAGTTCTGAACAAATCATTTTTTGAAGACATAAGAAAGATTTTTAAATCACAATCAGTTTAAACATTCTTTTCTACAAGCTGTCTTGTGAATTAGATTTTTAATACAAAAAACTTTTGCTTAGATAAAAAGTATTTTTCTTGTTTCTGCACCAGTTATTTTATGTCCTGTAAGTAACCAATTTCCCAATCAAAAAGAAGCCAGTATATAAAAAAAACTGTTCGAAATATATACAATTCTCTTAAAAAAACTTTTTCAAAATTTACATGAATAAACTGTTAAAAAAAGATTAAAAAAAAAAAGTAAAAACTTCAGTTCATACTCATAAAAAATACCTTAAAAAATTTTTCTTTTTTCAGATGGATTTCGAACACTATTTGCAGGTGTAAGCATGACTGCAGTAAGGGGTCTTTTAATGACAATGGGTCAGGTTAGATTATTAAACTACCTGTGATTTTTGTACTTTCTGTTTGTTATGAACTTTCTGTTGTTGTTTTTTCTCAAATTAAGACTTACAACTTTTGGTTGCTTAGGTAGCCGTTTATGATCAATCAAAACAGATGCTGATCTCAACTGGGTAATGAGGTTGGATCTATCTTTATTCTAACAAAACAGCTTGTGTTATTTTTTAATCACAAAAGTATCTTTTTAGATATTTTGGTGATACGATTCAAACACATTTAACAAGCAGTGTAATTGCTGTAAGTGTTTTTTATTTGGATATTTTGTATTTATCTGATTTTTTTTATACAAATTTCTTTAAAGTGTAATATGTTAAAGAAAATAATAAAGAAATTAAAGTATATTATTTAAAAAATTCTATATTTGAATATATTTTAAAGGTTTAAAAGGAGTATTTTCATCATGATTAAAAACGTTTGTTGAAAAATCATTGTAAATACCAAAATTCAAATCTTTAATAAAATATTTTGTTGAGGCTTTCAGTTACTGAGGTTAAAACTGATTCAAGTTCATATTTTGAAAGTATTTTTATATTCAAGTTCACGTTTTAAAAGTATTTTTATATTTAGAGTATTATTTTATAGGATTTCTAGCAGTTTTAGTAAGTTAATTTAAATTAACAACAAGTTGATGTAAAAAAAATAATAATTAGTAATAATAAACTTTATTGTAGGGTTTTAATGTACAACTTATTACTAATAATAATTTTAATTATTAACAATAATAAATTTAACTAATAAATTATGATTTTAATTTTAATTAACAAGTAATGAATTTAATTTTGATAAAAACCTTAACAAATTACTTTCAGTTGATAAATATATTAAAGGTTCGAAAATATTCTAGGGAACTGTTGCGACTATTGTTACTCAACCTGCAGATGTCATGAAAACGAGGTTAATGAATGCCAAAGTAGGAGAATACAAGGTATAACACTTAATGAAGTTTGTTTTTTTTTTCTGATATATCTTTACATTTTATTATTAAACTGAATAATAACGTTGAAGAGCGCAGTTTTGCAACTTATAATCTTGATTCTATTGGATTGCTAAAATTAATCTTTATGATTTTATGGTTTTAGAGTATTCTTCACTGTGCAAAAGATATTTTCAAAAATG
This sequence comes from Hydra viridissima, assembly GCF_058129835.1. Lineage (NCBI taxonomy): Eukaryota > Metazoa > Cnidaria > Hydrozoa > Anthoathecata > Hydridae > Hydra > Hydra viridissima. The sequence continues at coordinate 9,708,417 of NW_028324306.1, forward strand.
GCCCCCTTGGTTTTTATAAGGTTATAATTACAAAAACGTTACTTAAATGTACTCGATACATGTTTAAAATCAGCCAACTTTTGGCACCTAGAAACAGTTAGGAATACCTACCTGTTTCTAAATGTTACAAGTTATATTTTCACTTAAGTTTTTTTGTCGGTATAAGCTAGGGCTGGTCACTTATTTCAGAAGTATTTTCAAGTATTTTGATGTATTTGAATTTTTTTCATTTAGGGATTCATTCCGGCTTGGTTACGCCTAAGTCCTCAAACTATACTGACATGGGTTATACTCGAACAGCTTCGAAAAACATTCCCAGTGTAAATTGAGCAACCTTTTAATAATTTTCAAATAATTGAATTGTAATAGGAGCATTAGCACTAATGAAATTGCACATAAATTTATTTCAATTAGGAAATTTAATTAATAAATTCCTTAATAAATAGTAAATTGATAATCTTGATATTTACGTGGACTCAAATAAAAATTCTTATCTAAAAACCCAATTGGTCAAATCCTTATTTTTAACTGAAGTAAGAAACGGAAAGATCTCAACCAAACTATAAAAATGAAGATGTCTTTTTGGTGAACCTTTTCTGGGGTATAAAAAGGGTGTATAGAAGTTTAGTCTAGTTTTTATTTATCAAGGAAAAATGTGCGTTTAACAACGGTGCATCTTAAGGCACCAAATTGTTGTTGTTTAGCGTATTAAGGCGTCATATATAGAAACGTACTAAAAACACGGAATCCGTGTTTTCAATCATTTTCCAATGTTTTCGACGAATATCACTTTTTGTTGTCAGATTTGCTGTTTTGTTTTTTTCTATCACCTTTTAAATTCTATTAGTCTTAGGATAGGGAAGGTTACATAAGATGGAACAACTTGTTTTTAAAGAGTATATCTGATGTTTTTAGTTTAATATTCGTTTTGTTTAAGCACATTTCTTGAGCACATCATTTTTTGTAATGTTATTGATTACACCTTTAAACCATAAGCTTTATTTTTTACTTAACGTATTCTGACCACTGATTTTTTATGCTGCAAAACAATTTTGCAGCACAAAAAGAACCTATTCACCTCAGACACTTTGTACTTGCACTCAAAAAAATGGTATAACTGCAACAAAAATTATTTTACATTGGACGACTTATAAGTATTGCAATAGTCCTTCCATGGCGTTAGTACAATATACTGTCAGAAATGTTTATTTAAAAATATCTTACTGCTCTTATAAATTGAGTTGTACGCATTAACTCTATGGAGTATTTCCACTAATCAAACACGAAGATTTTCCGCTGGTTTTGCCGACGAGTTCTTAGCTCTTTAAAATTTAAACTCTCAAGGAGTTCATTTGTAACTTTAAATTCTTTAAGCTTTAAACTTTTTAAACTTTAGATACTTGTATAAAGGGTTGCAAAAAAGTGAAAAGTATTCTGGTAATCTAAATACTAATGTTAGTTTTTTTTTGGTACAAAAAATACTTTAATTCTTTATTTTATGACCAAAGTAAACGTTGTTATCAATAAAGGACCATATATTTTATACTTACTCGAACTACATATATATTTTTTCCAACAAACAATAAAATTGTGCTCACTCGCTTCTGTATAGATAGGCTTACCATGTAGGCCATATATTTGAACACCACATCTTTAAACCATGGAATGCAATTTACTTTTAAGGCTACTTCCAACGTAAAATATTACGTTTTGTAATTTTGTTTAATGTAGGACATCTGAATCTCAATTCTTCATTACTTCATTAATATAGATAAACGGGAACATAAAAATGATCCTAAAGACTTTTGTTATGTTTGGGCGCAACTAGTTAGTGGATTAGAGCAAAATTTCACTGCGACGTTACAGGAGGCCTATTGGACGTATTTCAAAACAAGTGATTCTGATGTCAACAATTTATGCCGTCTTTTATTTGTCCCACTTCCATAAGAATTTATACCGTTATAATAAAAATAATGTCAAATTACCATTTTGTTGTCCTGCCATTTGGATTGACTACTCTAGTCATGAATATGGTGTTTGCCATTTTTGTTCAATTGAGAAACCATCATTAAAACGGAGAGTAAATTATTTAGACTGTGCCAGCTGTATTCCCTAAAGTGGTTTGCCAGATTGATCGTCCAGATGTTCAGCCTACTGCTTCCCACTCACAATAATCTGAAGGTGACAGTGACACCAATTTTGTTTATGAAGAATCAAATAGCAAAGACTTTTAATGATTATTGGAATCATTCAACGATTTTCGTAGGGAATTGAACTTCATGCTTAAAAAAGATCCAGATTTAAAGAAAAAGCTTACAGCTGTGACGATTCGACAAGTCAATGACGAAGTAAAGACGTTATTGTTTACTTTTCCAACTCTGATGACATTGCTTTTTGTAATAATATCGAAGGCTTAATGAGGAACCTTGACATCCGTTAGACATGTAGTGATTGGTGCCTGTTTGTTGATTCTTCGACAACAAGTCCCTAATGTACAAAAACAATGTTCTTCCTAAAATACCACTTGCGTATGGAAACGTTATAGAGAATCGCTCTTCTATTAAAAAAGTATTGAAACTTATTGAGTATTATTCTCATAGCTGGGTCATTGTGTGTGATTTGTAAGTGTTAATTTTCATCATGGGATTAAAGTATGGATATGCCAAATATCCTTGCATTTATTGAATGTTTGATTCCAGACGGAGTAAGCTTAATTTTAATTTATTTCATACATGGCCTGCTCATGCTGATTTTAGGCACAAAGCATTATGGGATGTCTTGTGGGACCAAATAATCTTAATAAATCGCAACTTAATGAAATATTTAAACTTTTGTATTAATCATACTTTAACATACTTTTGCAATGATATAAAAAGATATATTTGTAACACAACTTTTGCATAAATTTTTAAAATCACATATCACTTTATTCGTTTTTTATTTGTTTGAATATATATTCCCTATTTAGATACTAAATAAGTAGCTGATGATACTTAGAAAAAAAACAACTTTTTTTAAGAAATATGTTATTTTTTTGAAAAATAATTTAAAAATAAAATTAAACATAGATAATATCCTGTCACTTTATTATAAACAAAACCAACAAAATCTTATACAAGTTTGAATGCCTGGTCAATTAAAATTTTAAAATTGGTTGATAAATCCCCAGAAATGTGCAGGGCAGTTAGCCAAATATTATTTGTGTTCTTATTTAAATTTAACAGACTGAAAATAAACCATAAATTCTTGCCAACCAAGTGTGACAAACTAGGTAATTTTTCCTGGGTGTAGTCCAGATCTTTTAGGAAAATAAGTTCTTCAATATGCTTAAGCTGTGTAGAAACTTGTTGGGAGAGTAAAACTTTTACAACTTTCATCTCCAAATTCTTGATCTGTGACACATAATGGAGCCAAGGATTGATCCAAATATCACGTCTCTCAATTGAAATCAATATTCCTTTAATCCCTTCTGATACTCATTCAGCTCCTGAATCATAGCCCAGTCGGTACAACTCGGCGATATGTTACGCGTGGTTTCTCTTACGTGTTTAAAACCCGCTAAAACATAGAGGATAAAACATTTCAAGAATCGGTTTTCAATCCGAGAAATAAACTTGCACTATTTATCGAAACACCAATTATAATTGTGATGTATTTTATAGAATACTAGTAAAAAAGCAACCCGTAATACGGGTATGGTCGGTCTGTTAATTTATAGTGGCTGTTTTCCACAATTTAAAGTTGCAAAACAATAACTATTACCCTTTTAGAAAAACGCCTTCAAATTAAAAAATATGCGGAGGTAAAATAATTTACCAATTATTTAACATTATTTGAGTAATTTACAACTGACATAGGTCATATCAGTGTAATGCAGAAACATTTTCCTCGACATTACTAAGTTCAAAACAATACGTTTTTAGTTACTGATACAAAATAATATTACTTCCTCATGCTTTAAATTGACGAAAAAGTAAAGCTAAATTCGTGTTATATTCTTATAACGTGAACTTTAATTAATAAGATTAATATAAAGCGAACGTAAATTTTACATGAATTAATAATTCTTTGGCATCCCCTTGATACATGTTTCTTTAACAAAGGAAGTTGTCTTTAAAACGTTTAATGCACACAACTAAATAAATTTATTCAAAATATCTGACCATTTGACTATTGCTATTTATGGCACTAATCTGACCATTTTTATATATGGCCTCTTCGTTTCAATAATTTTTAGTAAACGGTTATTTGCTACCATTTATTAAAAATTCCTTTTGTTACTCGAAAATTAATTCTTTTTAATAATTTGACACTAATAAAGGACCTCCCTTCCCCGTTTTTGCTTTAATGGTGGTAAGGAGAATACATTTATCTTTAAGAGTTATCAAGTTTTTGATGAAGACCTTCTACCAGAATAATAAAATGTAAAACAATGATTTACATGTATAACAATTTTTTCTTTTTAATATATATAAGAATTTTTTCTTTCCTCAAAAGTGTTGCAAATGCAAGCTAAGATAATTAATTAGTTTAACACCTTATAAAATTTAAGTAACTCGATATTTGACAAATGCGCAAAACTACAATTATAACCCCCCCCCCCCCCCCGTTTAAAAAGATCCCCAAAGTTACGTAAAACAAATAATTAGGAATAAAATAAAGATTTTTTAAAGTTGAACTAATTGCATATATTTATATCATTTTAACTGACAAAAATTTACAATAAAAGGTAATCAGGTTTTTTTTATAAATCGCATGCGTCAATCGTAAATCTTAAAGAAAAAAAAAAAGAAATTATAATACCATAACAAAAAAAACACAACCAAAAAACCAAAAAAACCAAAAAAAAAAAAAAACACCAAATAAAAACTGAAAATCCATTTACCTATTTATAGTAACCTATTTTGACATGGCAGTTAATATAAACATTTATCGAAAATTTAACTATAAAATCTATTTCGAAGTACAAAAGGATTAACAATACTAATATATATATATATATTAGGGTGTGACAGTTGCCCCTAAAATATTAAATTTTTATTGTAGAGGGCTGTTCATAAGTTTAGTATTGCATATTGGTCTAACTAGCATTTATGTGAAATTTCAAGAAGATTGTGAAATTTTTGTGGTAGCTCCGACCTTGCAAAGTTTTTGTTTTTTATCATTTTTATTCAATATATTGGGCAGGGTCCGACTGGCAGTAAGGGGCCTGGAGGCAAGACATAGAAAAGGCCCTTATGGTAGCAAAAAATTAAGCACAAAATAATATAAACCCTTAATCACTTAAGGGTTTAATTTTGGTTATTTGGAGATAAGGGTAGAGGATATTTCTGATAATGTTTATCAGTAAAATGTGACAGTTTAATTCTAGAAATAACTACAATATTTATTGCATTTTTACAAAATTGAAGCATATAAACATTTATTATTATTATTTATGTCTTTTTGTGTGTTTTACTTGTTCATTTTTTTATAGTTAGGCACAGGACCTTTGTGTCTGGCAGGGGCCAGGGGGAATATACCCCAGACTCCCAACCCCTCGACCCTAGTTTGACCCTGATGTTTATTACCATTTGTTAATGACTTTGAACTGTAACTTGAACTCCTTTCAGAAAAATATATATATTGATATTTTTTCAGATAAATATTATTATATGTTATTACATATTACTGTTATTGTATTTTGTAGTATACAATAATGGATAAAAAAGTACACAAAAAATATATAAAATTATTACTTGGCACCAATCCTGGAGATGATGACAAGAAAATTAAAGGTTCTAAATTGCCAACACAAAGACAAGTATTGCTATGCCTTTTATCAAACCTGAAGGATTTGCACTGGGATCAAGCTTTATCTGCAACTATAGGAAATGTGCTCTTACACTATCAGAAAGCCAATATCCCAACTCTAGAAGGCAGAAACAATATTGGTAGAGTAATCAAAGATTACTATGAAAAGGAATTCATTAGCTTGATGAAATTGAAAGATTATAGAAGACGAGAGGATGAACCTAGAATAATAAAATTCAAATCAGAATTGAATTTGACAATGAAATTTTATAAAAACACAGTTCTAAAGGACATGGCTGCAAAGAAAAAGGGGTTAACTAAAGTTGAACAAGACGCCATCGATATTGATATTGAATTTATGAAAAGCATGTTGAATGATAGAGTAGCTACATATTTTCGGTTGGATAAAGTAGTCACAGAAAAGACAAAAAAGCGAATAGAAAGACAAAAACATCATCTGGAGCGAGAAGAACTAAACCCGTGTAAACGTACTTTTGAAATGATAAATCTTGAACCAGGCACTAGCTCTTGTGAGGATGAGAATATTGAAGAAGTTACCACCATAGCACAAAGTAGGAAACACAGAAGATTAGTTAAATGTGGCATAGATATCTTTGTTCCTCATGATATATTGAAAAACCCTGATCTTGTTTCATGCAGTATCCGTAACAACATCTCATCAACCCAACTTAGTGCAATTGTCCATTCCCTTGTAGCGGCATGTGGGGGTGACCTTTACAAGCTATGTCTAAATGCAAGGACAGCCCATCGGTATAGAACCGCCATTGTACCTGAAATAAGTTTGAAGATCAAAGAAAATTGGATGCCATCGCCTATAATGCTTGTGCATTGGGATGGAAAACTTATGGACACTCTTGATTCCAAAGGAACAGATGACCGATTGCCAATTCTTGTGTCTGGGGCTGATGGGACAAAGCTCCTTGGCGTTCCTCCACTTCCAAAATCAACTAAAGAAACTGGTAAAGTTCTTGGAGACATCATATCAAAAGCAACTAAAAAACTTCTTAGAGAATGGAATTGTGAAGAAAATGTTATTGGTATGGTTTTTGATACAACTTCATCAAATACAGGTAAACTTAATTAAATTTAGAATATATGAATAAAGATCTTACATCTAAACTGTAGATGTATGCATTTTCAGGAAAGAGAACTGCTGCATGTGTATCTTTACAGAAGGAATTAGATCGTGCCCTATTCTGGTTTCCTTGTCAAAGGCATGTGGGTGAATTACTTTTGAGTCATTGCTGGGAAGGTTTGAAATTTGAGACATCAGCTAGTCCAAATATTTTGATCTTTCAAAGGTGAGTCTAATTGAATATACCATTAGCGTTACCTTTAATCAATGAAGAGACACATATAATAGTAAAAAGCTACTTTTAAAAATTGGGATGAGTGAACTTACTCTTTATATTTTTAACTTACAAGCTAACATTTACTATCTTTTTCACTTTTCTAGGTTCAAAAAACATTTCCCTCAACTATCATCAGATGAACAAGCGAAGTATCATTACCCTAATATGATGTTTATAAAAGAAGAACACCAGGAAGAGATGGCTAATTTTTTTCGTGAATCTTTAACACAATCTTTCACACGAGGTGACTACAAAGAGCTGGTTCAGCTTTGTTTGCTTATAATAACTAAGGGATCTGAACCAAAGAACTTCAAGATACCCTATCCTGGTGCCCTTCACAAAGCAATGTGGATGAGTAAACTCTTTTATTCTCTAAAGATTGTGCTTCTGTCTGGACAGATCAAAGAACATTTTCAAAAAGCTGAAATTGTTACTAGCAACCAAATAAGAAAATTGGAACGATTTGTTGTGTTCACAGTTTCAGTATATGTGCAGTGGTGGAAAAGCTGGTAAAATTTGCTGAGCATGACTCAACTCTTGTTGAAAGTGCTTGTATGGCATTCAGTCGGCACACTTGGTACTTAGCTGAGGAGTTGATTCCATAGGCTCTGTTCTCATCTATGGTAGCAGTAGAAACTAAAGAGGAAATGAGGAAATCCATTCTTTTCTTTGAAAAAACTTCTGTCACAAAGAGAGTTGGACTTAACTTTGAGGGATATGGCAAGCCCTATCTTCCTCCTACAATAGAATGTGGTACTTCTTTAGTTGACCTAATTGGGCCGGATTCATTCAGATTTTTTTAGCATTTTTGGTATGCCCTATAAATTCCTCTATGCTCCAGCACATGACTGGATTAATAGGGAAGACTATCAAAACATGAAGCTGATTGTCGATAAACTTCAGGTGGTAAATGAGGCAGCAGAGCTTGGTGTAAAGGTGTGCCATCACTTTCTAGGTGTAACTAGGGATGAGAAGCACTTTCAAGATGTTCTCCAAGTAGTAGAATCTGATAGACAACGGGTTCCTAATCAGCAAAAGCGATTGCGTACACAAAAAGAGAAATCATGGTTTCTAGTCCAGGAAAACGAGTAGTTTCATTAAGACAATTATACCTTATTACACCATGTAAAAAAAACTTTTTCATATCATCTTGTACTTTGCATAGCTGTATTTAATATAAGAAAGCCGTTTTTATTTTCTAAGCTCCACCATGGTATTAGAGTGTAGGAAAAATAGTGATTTTTAGGCTAAAATCTGTATTTTAAATTTGACGGTGCTCATTCAATTGCGGATTAATCTTAAAAAAAAACATTATAAATTTTATTTTTATGACTAAATACAATACCAAAATTATGAACAGCCTCATACGACAAAGGTGGGGCAACTGTCACACCCTAATATATATATATATATATATATATATATATATATATATATATATATATATATATATATATATATATATATATATATATATATATATATATATATATATATATATATAAAAATCAAATTAAGATATAAATTGCATTTTTAGCATAATGTTGTCTTGGCTTTAAGTAAATAAATAAAAGCAGTAAGTTTCAATAATGAAACTACCTATCATTCATTTTTAACAGTAGACACCAACATGAAGGTGTTTATTGTTAAAAATGAATTTGAACACAAAACATCACAACAATAACTTATAACAATAGAATATTTACACTCTTGATCCTAAAATCCAGCGAAAATAACAAACCAAATTAAAATATAAAAGGCAAAATTAGAAAACCAATTTAAAGTTAACTATATTTATTTTTTTACTAAACATATAAATACATAAAAGTATATTTGTTTTTATATTCAATATTTGTTATTCAATTACTTCAAACTTAGGACATTAAAACACCCTAGATTTAAAGATCAAGGTCGCATACTCTCTCATACACATTACGCTAAACATTAACAGACATTGTGTTTCCAGAATACTTAAAAAGGCCACACAACACAACCTAGCTCTAAAGCAGTCACACTGCCTGACACTAAATGCTGCCAAGTCACACCTCTGCTATAAATACATCGCTTGGCTGGCAAGGTTATCAATCTTGCTCAACATAATCCCAAGTCACACCACTTTGAAAACATGGAAACAATATAATTTAAACATATATACAACTATAAACAAATATAGTTTTATATAACACATACAAACACATTTTATAACAATATTAAATGACAGATATATTTATCAAAAACTATAAAAAAATATATATATATATTAAAATAATAAATAAATTTATACAAACAAAATGTGCACACAACTTACAAACAGTAAATTTTCAAAATAAAAATCTTAAGACTATAAATTAAGAACATTAGAAAATACAACATTATTTGTGTAACACTTTTCACCTACCACACCTTGAATGAGATGTTTATTAATTTTGAAAAACAAACTATTAAATGCTCTCATTCTTGAACATGCAACATATTGTTGACCATGAGAGAAAAATGGTTTTTTTGAGATATACCCCAACTCTATCAAATGTTTGACTTTGACTTTTATTAATTGTTATTGAATAAGCCAATCTGACAGGAAACTCACGACGTTTCAGAACAAAAGGTAAATTAGAACCTGATGGAGCCAACTGAATTTGAGGAACAAAAACCCGTTTACCATCAGAAATACCTGTCAAATCCTCTGCATTAATATAATTATTTTGAAGAACACAAACTTTTTTTCGAGTACCATTGCATAACCCAGCTTTGAGATCTAAATACCTAAGTAGCATTATTACACAACCAATTTTCAATTTTAAACAATGAGGTGGCATACCTGAAGGAGTTAAACTATTCAAACAATCAACAGGAAAGTCATTTCTTTCATTAAGGTCATCAGTATCAATTTGATCAGCACTTAAATAAATTTTGACCTTACCCGGCAGACATTCAAGCACTTCTTTATTGATTGTTAATGAATCAACATTAGTTGGTGTTAAAATCACGCATTTAGAATTATCATTTTGATCAGCATCTCCAAAAATCTTTTCAATAATCGATTTATTTTCTGTAATAATGCACTGATTTGGTATTTTAATGCATCTTTTATAAGGATTCTCCTCTTTGACAGGTATTGTTCCATTCCCAAGTTTTAGTAGCCATTGGAAAAATTCACCTTCCCCATCTTGTACTCTTATATTTTCAGTTCATGCAAACTTCTGTATGTAAAACAACTAACTAATGTAAGACATTATACTGGTTGCTTCTCAGTTTGTTTTGGTTATTTCTGATGAAAGCAAGGCGCTGGCCTTTGATTTTAACATACGCTTCAATAGCATATTGCTGAAACAGTTTTTTGCCATAAAAGAGTGAAGAAAAAAATTGTCTAACTGAAAGTTTATATTGTAATACTGAGAAAATGTAACATGATTTCTAACCAATGTAGCACGTTCAGGGTTGTGAACCAATTGATTATGCCAACCAGCATCACCCCTTGAAAAAAATAGAGGATAAACCATAGGATCTAAGTTGGCAGACATACTTGATAGAGTTTTAAGAGGATGACCTCTTGGGTAAATAACATCTTCCCTGGAAACAGGTTGTACACCAACAAATACAACTGCAGGGTAATTCCATGTCAATTGAGACAGGCCATGTCACCATGCATCTCAGATTTTGCTGATTTTTATACAGTTGAGAGTACTTAGTAAAACAAGAAATTCTTGAAAATTTTAGCTTCTAGCTCCAAGAGGATCCTGAAATATGATCATTTTACTTTCAACTGATCTTGGCCAGGCCCCTCTTGTCCTCTCAGAATTATGACTTTTGTTTAAAGGTTTCAAGTCACATAGCTTTAAAAATATTTGATATTTTGACTTAAAAATTTGTACCTGGCTATTTTCAGGGTTGAAAAATCCAATGAAATAATCAAAAATATAAAAAAATATTTTTAAGTACCTGTAATTATCAATTTAAATAAATTTAGGCAATTTTTTATATACCTGATTTTGATGCTCAAGAAACCCGCGTGGCCTTGATGATATCAAAAAAAAATATTTTACACATTATTCTAAATTTTAGGATCTTTCAGAAAACATAAGAATTTTGATCTGCAAGTATATGGATTTCCATATATGGATAACGGGACGCAGGCCCCACCTTTTTGTAGCGGAATCTTGCAATACATTTTCCACTACCTTTCAGACTAGCTAGAGCTATGAAAATTTCTGTATTTATATAGTGTCAATAAACGAGCATTTTAAAATTAAAAAAGGGCCTAAGACACTAGGGGAGGGGGCTGGGGGCATGTGCCCCATTTTTTTGAGCAGAATCTTGAGATGGATTTTTCACTATCTTCCAGACAAGCTGCAGCTCGGAAACTTTAAGCATTTGTGCAGTCCTCATGAACATGCGTTTAAGTTGTTTCAGGTCAGATGACCAGATGGTCCATGGGACTGGGGCACCTGGGACCATGCCCCACTTTTTTTCTCAAAAAAAATTTTTTTTTTTTAAACTTATTTAAGATAACTTTAAAACTATTGTCTTCAAATTTTTTTTTTTAGATTTTCATTTTTAACAACGTTAAACATTTCTTTGATAACATTGCTTCTCAAATTTTTGTGATTTACATTTGCTCCATTTGGTTTTGATCATTCTATGTTCAATAATCTTTCTTAAAATGTTTTAAGAAACTTAATGTTTATAAGAATTTTGATTTGCATGTATAACATTAAAAACAGTCTAAAGTAATGGTTTTAACAGAATTTCATTTTGTATAATTTAAAATTTGAATTAAAAAAGATTAATATATTTTGCTAATTCTAAAATGGTAACAGCAATTTGTTAACAGAAACAAAAAACATCCTGTCATTACACTAGTATAGAAGAAATTTGTTACCTATTAAAGTCATCATTAACATTTTTAACATTAAAGAACTGAGTATAATTAAAAGGAAACTTTTAATTATACTCAGTTCTTTAATGTTAAAAATGTTAATGATGACTTTTGTGAAAAGGAAACTTTCTTTTTGTCAAAGTAAGATAAAAGAAATCAATCACTGTTTAGCTTTGTATTACCATGGTGATTGGTTAAGTTGCTTTCATTAAATTAGTTACTATTGGTTTCTCATTTTAAACTAATGTCAAATTGTTTTTAGTGGTACAGTAAGAATGGATTCATGTGATTTTGGAAAAAAGTTAAATGATACTTCTCATAAACGAAGTTATTGTAGAAAGATTGATTTAAAGAAATTTGATTGCTATAGAGAAGATGCCAACGAAGAATTTATTTGGAGATCTGGAATAACAGATGATAAAATTTTAACAATCTGCCTTCATCATGCAAAGACTTTTGGTACACACTTTTAAAGAAGCACACAAAATATTGTAATTTATTGGACAAGCATAAATCAAAAAGAAAAGCAATCAAGGTAAATATTTTTGATAAAAAATTATTGTAAAATCTTTTTTGAATAATAAAATTAAAAAATGAAATTAAATTCTGGTTATGCATTATATATTGAAATAAGTGCAAATAATTTTCATATTGATAGGTAAATACTAAAATCAAATTGTTCTTTTCATTTCAGGGAGTCATGTAATAACATTAGACATGGCAAAACAATTGAGAACTTATTTTCCAAATGTTGTGCCTGGATATCAACTTTGTCGGAGCTGCTTTGAAGCTATAATCAGTAAATTTCATGAACAAGATAATTGTGAACTTGAAGAATCTATTTCATGTGGTACTTCTGAAAAGTCACGAGAGGCGTTAAATGTTAGTTTGGAAGCAATAGGTGCATCCCCATAAAACTTCATGGCATTCGAAAGCATCAACGGTTATCTGTCGCTAAAAGAAAAGTTATAAAAATATTGTCGAAGTATGAAGAGCATATTTTAAAAGTATATAATGTTAGGGAAGAAGAACTGAAACATAAAATTCCTCATACGAAAATTATTGACAAAAGTAAATGCGATGATCTAGACAAACTAACAGCAGAAATAAAAGAAAAGTTAATTGTTTCTGACCAAAAAACTAAAATTCAGTTGTTAACATTTACACCCGAGTCTTTATTAAGAAATTTTGCTGCAAGATATTTCAACGTCACTATATACCAAATTAAAGAAGCGCGCAAACTAAAGAAAATAAGTGGGATTTTTTCAGTTCCAGGTACTAAGAAAGGAAAAATATTTTCAGAAATAACATTAAATAGAGTCAACAATGTATACCATGATGACGAATTTACTAGACAAATGCCTGGTAAAAAAGATTACGTAAGTATTGGTAGAAAACAACACATGCAAAAGCGCCTTATTTTATGTAATCTTAAAGAACTTTACGTTTCTTTTAAAACTAAATATCCTCAAGAAGTTATTGGATTTTCTAAGTTTTGCAGTTTAAGACCAAAATGGTGTATAACTGCTGGAGCATCAGGCACTCATTCTGTTTGTGTATGTACCCTCCATCAAAATGCAATACTTTTTTGTCATCAGATCTTTGTAAGTACAAATAAAATGTACTTACAAAGATCTGATGACAAAAGATGTTTATGATGCGACAAGTAACGAGTGCATGGTTCATCTATGTCCGAACTGTCTAGGTGTAGTTTCTTTAAAGAAGTTTCTGGATGCACAACTAATTGACAATGACGAGGAGGTGTCAATCAATCAGTGGCAGAAAACAAACAGATCTATCAGACAACAACAATGGAAGAATACAAATTGATGTTATCAGAGGCAATAAACAAGTTAACAGCTCATTCCTACATTGCAAAATGTCAAGCAGGATACCTAAAGCAACAAAAGGAAAATTTAGCAAAAGACTGCTGTATTGTCTTAGGTGACTTTTCAGAAAACTTCACTTTTGTGATTCAAAATGAAATCCAAAGTTACCATTGGTGCAAAAGTCAATGCACATTGCACCCCGTTGCCCTCTATTTATTAAACGAAAATGACCAACTTGAAGAAAAATCGTTTTGCTTCATGTCAGAAGATAATGAGCATGACACTGGTTTTGTGTATGAAGTTCAAACACAAATAGTTAACTATTTAAAAGAATATCATCCTAAAATTTCAAAGATTCTTTATTTTTCTGATGGTTGTACTGCACAGTATAAAAATCACAAAAACCTTTACAATATCTGTCTCCATAAAAATAATTTTGACATTGATGCAGAGTGGACATTTTTTGCTACAAGTCATGGTAAGTCACCATGTGATGGTATTGGTGGCACTGTAAAACGATTAACTACAAATGCAAGTCTGCAAAGGCCCATAAATGGCCAGATATTGAATTGTAACAAAATGTTTGACTGCTGTACTAACAATATTAAAGGGATTATTTTTTTCAAGATTGAAAAAGAAAGACTGACAGAATTGCGCACCACTTTGAAAACAGGTTTTGAGCTAAGTAGAACAATTCCTGGAACTAGGAGCTATCATCAATTTAAACCAGAATTTTTAGATACTATTAGCTTTAAACGAACAAGTGAAGATGTTCATTTAACAGGCATTTTTTCTATTTCTGGTATTCAAATTTCTCGAAATGATCAGCAAATTAACATTGATGCCTGTAACAACAAATGGACGTTTTTATACTTTGACCATTGATGCATCTAAGCTAATCTTAACATTATCTTGACTTTCTTTTTTTTGTATTTTATTTTGTAAATGGTGAAGTAAAACAGAGCAAGTATAAAGCAATAAAAATTTTTGAATACAATATTTTCAAATTTATCTTAAATTTAAGACACATTTATGTGTTTAAAAAAAAAAAAAAATTTTTTTTGAGAAAAAAAGTGGGGCATGGTCCCAGGTGCCCCAGTCCCATGGACCATCTGGTCATCTGACCTGAAACAACTTAAACGCATGTTCATGAGGACTGCACAAATGCTTAAAGTTTCCGAGCTGCAGCTTGTCTGGAAGATAGTGAAAAATCCATCTCAAGATTCTGCTCAAAAAAATGGGGCACATGCCCCCAGCCCCCTCCCCTAGTGTCTTAGGCCCTTTTTTAATTTTAAAATGCTCGTTTATTGACACTATATAAATACAGAAATTTTCATAGCTCTAGCTAGTCTGAAAGGTAGTGGAAAATGTATTGCAAGATTCCGCTACAAAAAGGTGGGGCCTGCGTCCCGTTATCCATATATGGAAATCCATATACTTGCAGATCAAAATTCTTATGTTTTCTGAAAGATCCTAAAATTTAGAATAATGTGTAAAATATTTTTTTTTGATATCATCAAGGCCACGCGGGTTTCTTGAGCATCAAAATCAGGTATATAAAAAATTGCCTAAATTTATTTAAATTGATAATTACAGGTACTTAAAAATATTTTTTTATATTTTTGATTATTTCATTGGATTTTTCAACCCTGAAAATAGCCAGGTACAAATTTTTAAGTCAAAATATCAAATATTTTTAAAGCTATGTGACTTGAAACCTTTAAACAAAAGTCATAATTCTGAGAGGACAAGAGGGGCCTGGCCAAGATCAGTTGAAAGTAAAATGATCATATTTCAGGATCCTCTTGGAGCTAGAAGCTAAAATTTTCAAGAATTTCTTGTTTTACTAAGTACTCTCAACTGTATAAAAATCAGCAAAATCTGAGATGCATGGTGACATGGCCTGGCTCAATTGACATGGAATTACCCTACATCAAAAACTTTTCCAGCAATCTCTTGTGAGACTCTTCTGTTGAAAAAAGGTATACCACTAGAATTTTAGAAGACATTGACATTGCATTACATAAACCACAGCACTTTCCCCCAGGTCGACCAGCTGTAAAAAAACAGAGACTTTTTTACAACGTAACAAAACCTCTTGAGAAACTTGGCGTTTATGAAAAAGATTTTATTCGTTTAACTTGGTTTGTCAAAGATTCTATTGCACAAAATTCATTAGAAAGTGGTAGTAAAATCTCAAGTAATGATCTATCTCCTACTGTACCTTATATCATTAATTATAAAAGAGCTTAAACAATATTTTGATGAGTCTGCTTGGGCAGAAATTGAAGTGCGATGTAAGAGCACTTCATCCTATAGTTGGTCATGTTATCACTGTCAACAAATTCAATCAGCCAGTAAACTTCAAAAGTGGATTCAGTGTGATCACTGTTTATATTGGTATCATTACTGTTGTGCTGGTATTTCAAGAAAACCTAAAGGTCACTGGTTTTGTATGGATTGCAAAACCTAATTGAAAACCTAATTATATATATATATATATATATATATAATTTGTCTTTTATTTAAAACTTGTTCAATTTTAACTTTAACATTTTTTAGACTTTTAAGCGTTAATTGATGTATCCTGTTAATATCGGCATACCAAAAGAACAACGGTTAAACAAAATTTGTGTTTTTTTTAATAAAATTCATTTATGCAAGGCTATAACTTTACTAACATTTTATGTACCTGTTAGTCATTAGTTACTCTCTGCAATAGTGCTAGAAGGTATGATAACATAACTGCATGGTAAACAACTTGAAACCTTTCATTCATTATATGAAACACTGTATAAAGCTGTCTTGACTATTAGCTAAGCTCTGTGGCATAAGCGCAACTTAGAGGTTCCTTCTAGAAATGTTTTATTTCTATTTTGTTATTGGAATGATTATAATGTACGCTTTATAATGTATTCTAAATATATATATAATATATAAGTTTTATAAAAATTCTATTATACTAAATTATGTATTTAAGTGTAAAGTGAATAGAATAATTCTTTAATAATCGAAATTCTCGTAATATGAGCGAACTTTATTATTAATTTAATGATCACAATATGTGATTGTCAATCATGTTGTTAGGATATTGAAACTGCCCCAAAGGCAATAAAAATAAACTCTATAAACTATAAACTAATAAACAATAAACTATGTTATCTTATAATTATTAGACTATAAACTATATTATCTTATATCTCTATCAACAAAATGTAATAAACTATATTATCTTATTGTGCAACTTTAACTTAGCGCTTCATCAAGCAAGCCTTTTACCTATTAAAATTATTTCCAAGTATCTATAAGTAAAACTTTTCTTTTTATTAAGGAAGTTTTTTTTCTTATTTTTTTCCATGTTAAAAAGCCAGGAATTGTCGACCGTGTTTTATATATAGATACGTACATTTATGTTCATTTGCTCAACCTAAGTAGTTAAACTTCCTCCAATTTCATGGGGATCCTTCTCCGCATACACATTTTTGCACCACAAATGTGTGTCTAAAAAAATTTAGTGCATTCAAACCAAACCATATTACTACCACGTTCTTTACAATTTACTTATTTCTCCGTGAACACACTTGCAATATTTGCTTACCACTTAAATTGTCGAAATTACTACATACCGTCTATCCTTAGAGATGACTAAAAAGTGTCCTAAATAATTTAAAAAGCGTGTGCAATATGGTTTACATTGCGACAAGATACATTTATCTTTAATCTATATTCGACATTTGGCATTTTTTTGTAAACACAGCCAAATGCTTTTAAAAATCGGTAAGTTTTCAAAAAATATAGCCAAAATCATATGAAATTTGTTGCCAATATATATTTTAATAAAATTTGTTACAAAGGAAAATATCAAAAATTCGTTATTTACTAGATACGTTGAAAGTAGCCTAAATCGCTTCTTAATTTCCGTGAATTTTCACGGAAAATTACGAAAACTCCTCATATAAAGTTCCGTGAATTTTCACGGAAAATAGCCAAAATTGCTTCTTAATTTCCGTGAATTTTCACGAAAAATAACATTAAGCTAAAAAAATGTAAAAAATCTCAAACTTCAAAGACCCATAACTCTCAAAATAATGAAATTGGCTCCAAATTATTTTTGATTATTCCTAACGATGGTATTAACTGCATTTGTGCCAAAAATCAAGTATTTCTGAGATGATGAGTTATCTCGACTTCCCAGCCAGCCAAACAAGTCGGGACCCACACGGGTCCCACGTTAGTTAAAGTATGGGTCCCGCACGGGAATCCCAGTCGGGACCCACAAGGTTTTGTCCAGGGGGCCCGCACGGGAACCGCAAGGGATTATTTTTGGAAGGAGCCCGCATGGGAACTGCTTGGGATGTGACCCACAGAGACCGTTTGTTAAGCTTAACTTGTGCATCTTGGGACCAATCTACGACCTGTATGACCACACGCATGAGTATCACCGCATGGCAATCCTCAAATGTATTTGAAACTTAGTAAACCTCGCATACTTTATACTTTAATTAATAGTCGAATATATATTGAATTCTAACTATATTTCTGATAATAAAGAATCTGAAGATGTTACAGATACTTTTTTTTTTCGGCTGTCTTGGCCCCGGTCTCGGGCGTTAGCGAACCACCTGCGCAATTCGCCTTCGATCTCCTTTTGGGTTGCATTAGTCGTTAATGCATTTCTTTTAACTGCACCTAAACGCACAAAAGAAGAATTACATATATATATATATATATATATATATATATATATATATATATATATATATATATATATATATATATATATATATATATATATATACATATATATATATATATATATATATATATATATATATATATATATATATATATATATATCGTTAATGCATTTCTTTTAACTGCACCTAAACGCACAAAAGAAGAATTACATATATATATACACAGACACAGACACAGACACACACACACACACACACACACACACACACACACACACACACACACACACACACACACACACGTTTTGATTTGACCGTTTAGATTAAGTGCTGAAAATTTCCATACCGCAGTTGCTGGTATGAAATTTTTTAAAAAAAGTTTGTGTATTAATACACAAACTTTATTAAAAGAATTTCACAAGACAAAACTCACAGAAAAAACATTTTTTAAATTACACGTCTCAAGATTATTATATGAATAGCATAACATACCACAGACAACTTCAAATATTTCCAGTTTGGAAAAACAAACTTTTCCAGATTGCCCAGAAAGATTACACAGTCTTCCAAGGTTATTAGAGAGAATGAATTTCATCATTCTTTTAATGGCATCATTTAATGAGCTTCCACCAATATTGGATACAATACAAGTCTGAAAAAAGTATCAAGTTGAATTAAATTAGTAAATGATTGAATTATGTATTTACTCTTTTACAGCCAATTACATTTGCTAATGTAACATTTTTCGAAGGCTTTTAAGTATAGGTGGAGTAGTGGTAGAGCATCCACCTTGTAAATACAAGGTTTGCGTTTCAATTCCACCACTCTCCACCTCAGGAAGAACCACACTCATTTTGTTTCTCCATGCAGCAATTTTGTGACAAGGCTTGTGTGTCAAAATTAAGAGTTGAGAGACTGTTAATAAAAAATGAGTGGCCCCCATAACTACAGTGGCCCTTCAGCCTAGATTTACAAACTCCTCATTAAAATTGGGGGTTTAACCTCAAAGCTTTCCATCTCCACAGCTAAATTAACTAAGTACCTTACCACAGCTAAAGAACCTCACCTGGGCCAATATAGGATCAGTTTAACATCATGACCAGGACATGGATTAGGGTATAATTATAAAACATTTAGTTTAAACATCACTTATTTATTTCATAAAACATAAAATAAACCATGAAGTTATGAAAAATAATATTGTTAAACATGGAAAATAAAATACTCACCAGTGTTCTCTTTATTGATTGATCTTTTAGATGCTCCTCCAAATCATTAATATCTTTGATATTAGAAAGGGGAAAGTGAATGTCATTTGGCAACTCATTATCATTTTCCAACTGAGGTGTATTTATTTGTCGCATAATAGATTGTAGCATTACAGAATGAGTCTTTTGAGTTTCTTTTATTTCTTCAAGAGTTGTTAATAACTTCTGCATAAGAACAGCTAAATCATATTTAAAAATTTGGTTTTATACTCTACAATTTTCTATACAATACAGTCAAAAACTCAATTTCAAAATCTAAGTTATAATCTCACTATTTCAATAATTTCAATTACTTCAATTTTTTTTTTTTAAATTAATAATCATGGAACTCAGCAACTTTAAAAAACAAGCTTACTTGAGTTTATTGAATTTAACACCTGAGCTGATGTTTCCATTATATTTTTTGAATGACTGGGTAACATATCAGGTTGTATTACATTAGGCTGGTGATCAGAGGTACTGGATTGTGGTAGGTGTTTTAATACAGGCACATTTTGAGACAAAGATGAGCGTGAGCTTGATTGTATTGCCCTTAAGTGTTGAGGTGGTGTTGGTTTTGTAACCATAGAGATGCTTGTATTTCTGAAACAACAAGATAACAAAATAGATATAAATGTACTAGATTTACCAACAATATTCACATTTAAAACTATTACTACGGCAATCCATCTATTAAAGAACCAAGAACCACACCTGCCATCTTCTAAAAAACCTTCATATCTGAAAATATGAAGTGATAAAAATAACAAAAACCATTCTATTAATACTATTTTATTTATTTATAATTTTTTGGTGTCTCATGATCTTAGATAAACAATTTAGAACTTTATAGATTTAATTTTTTTACGTAATCAATCTGTTTTCTTGATAAGAGTCTTCAATTTCATCATCAGCAACATCATTTTCATAGTCAAAAGAATGTTTTCTTTTTCTAAACAAAAGAGACAATTATTATTTTTAAATATTATAAATTAAACTAAAAAATTTTATTAATTGATTTTATTATTGAAACAATAGACAGCAAGCTAAAATAATTTGAATGAAAAATCCTAAAATGATCTGTAAATCAGAAAACAATTTTTCTACAGTTAAATTTAAATTTAAAAAATTAATATATATTTACATTTATTTTAACTCTGAACATGAGTGAAACAAATTATACTGGAATTCTCTAACCTAATCTTTTGTGTTTCCAAATTTCTACAGTTATTATAATCATCTGTGTCATAGTCAACATTAGATGTGTCTTCAGCCTGTTTTGTTTTTTCATTTGCGCTTTTAAGAGTGTCTAGAACAAATTATATTTTGTGTACATTTCATTGATTACATGCAATGTCCGTGAAATGTTTTACACATCAATAGCTAAGTGTTATGCTCTAAACAATTATTTTTTCTTTGCAAACATGAGTGCTCTAAATGTTTTAGAAATGGGAGAAAAGAGTGCTCTCCTTTCTACCATTGCAAAACCATTTTTTTAATGACTAATTCAGAGTCCCTTAAGGAGCTCTAAAAATCTTATTAAGAGAGAAAGACAGGATTTCAGAGAAGGATCTCTAAAAACAACAATAGTACTAACTTGCAGTTCCAAGAATTCGCACTTTGTATAAAAGCCAGTGTTCTTCAGGGTTACCGCATATTTTTTTGGCATTTGACACTTTACTTGCTGCTTTTACTGGTGGATAATAAAAATTTAATGCAGTTTTATCTTTAATTAAACTTTTAACATTCTGTTTATTTCCATCAACCATCCACTTCATTGGCAAAAAATCAATCTCTTTAGTCTCAACATATTCAACAATTGCATACATTTTAGTATAGTAAAATCAAAACTGCATCAGCTGAAATTTAGTAATCAATATTAATAGTCATGTAGTCATAATACTCACCATTCTTTAAATTTTTTATAATCAAATAAAAATATTACAAATTAATATTGCAACTAAACTTATCAAAGTAAAATTTTTTTAATATTTATTTATCTATGGAGTAACAACTTGTACATTCACAAATTCTAAACAAAAAAAACCACTCAAAGCACCACCAAAAGAAAGTGTAATATTAAAGTTGTATAAGTAATAAATCATTTTCTTTTTTAAACTATAGAAATTTTAAATTGACTTGAAAAAAATATTTTAAAAGTTAAGATAAATGCAACTGTGGTAAAGCAACAAATCCTTGTTTAAATGGAAGTAGAAGATACTTTGTCAGCAAACTAGCAACAGGAAAAGTTTGTCTAATTCCAGTAAGCTTGGTCACAAAATATATTGAAAGTGAAATTGAACTAACTGGATCTGAAAAAAATAGTTCAGCATCTTCAAATTCTTCAAACACAACTAAAGCATTATTGGGTTCAGCAAAGGTAGAATTGTGCAAAATATTCTTTACAATTCCTAACTTACTTTCAATCTGAAAGCAATTGTCTCCAATGGATGTGGAGATAAAATACCTAGGTCCATGGTATTGTTTGAACTGAAAATAAGAACGATAATCAACAGGTATAGGACCATCTAAATGAATTCTCTTCAACATTGGCTCTTTCTTATTGGAAGTGTTGTCATTGATGTTGCAGTGCCCTTCAATAATTCGGCGTACTATTTGACCAGTTGGATTTTGAGGCTTATGAACTAATTTTTTCAATCTCCCAAGGTAACTTTCATATTGAAACGCAGATACGTTATCAAGAACACCATAATGTTTGGCATCACTGGGCAAATGTATTAAAGAGTGAATATTATATACAAGTTGATTTTCACCATACAACTTAGAAAATGAAAACACAAAGTATTTTAAGAGTTGTTCAGCATAGGCAATATTTTTTGACAATAAATTTGGGCTCAGCAATATCCGTATGGCAACAGACAAATCAAGGAAGTTTGAATATATTGTGTCTTTTAAAATAGTTTTTAAGACAACAGGCCCAGTGTACAATAAAAATTGTCTTAATTCAGTAGCTTTCCATTTTTTATATTCTAAAAGAGATCGTGGTTTTCTTGAGAACTCTCTGGGGATGTGTTTATGTATAATTGCTAAGTTGTTAGATATCATAGATAATTGTAACTGAGATAGCTTACAATCCCCACGTGGTCCATGAATCCATTGAAATAAAAGCCTGCGCATCACACCTAAACACACAAGATGCATATATTCCAAAGGAAATTCTGTAACCATACCACAACCTAACTGCTCCAATGGTGAAGAACCTACATGATGGTCAGAATAATGACGCTCAGTAAAGGTTAGGTCTGTAATTGGTGGTGCTTCTAAATTGGGCAGTGTTACTTTGTTACACCATTTGCCACGCTGCATGCATCTCTCACATGAGTTATAAGCAGAGTGAGGCCTAATACATTTAATAAAAGCCCTTGCTGGTGCATCACATATTACAGCATCAATCTTCACTATGTAAGTTTTACCATTAAATAGAAAACCATGCTGCTTTAAACTCTTCATTTCTGAAACAAAATCATTCAGATATTCATTAAGAGGTGTAGGTTTTTTCGTACTACTGTAAATTGCAATGGGAAAAGGTCCACTTAATGGACACTCTTTCAGTGAACCAAGAATTGGCCAAAGAGAAACTGAGTTGCTATTAAACAGTGGTATACCATCAATATTAATATGAATATGCAAAAGGTCAATTATAGAATCAGGCTGATTTAATTTTAAAATATTAAGCAACCAATACTGCACCCCAAAGTAATAATATTCTCCACCAGCAATATACTTAATATCTACAGTTCGCCGAGTGCTTAAAAGAGTTCTTGAGTCATTAGAAAGATTGGAGTGTAATGGACTCAATATGTGCAATAAACTTTTTAAAGCTGAGTGTGATACACTGTAAGTTATTGCCCAATCTCGCAACTTACTTTTTAGTGTACAGTCATTGCAGTTATAATTATCGTTGACATCATCACTTTTTTTCTTTTCATCAATTTTATCAGTTTTCCAATCATCCCTACTATAATCAAAATCAACATCAGATTTATTATCAATACTATCAGAAAACTTTTCTGAAAACTCGCTTTGAGAATTTAACCTATCAAAAATAGTTGTAGATTCATTTTGCTTTTCATGAACATTTGCATTCTGATCAAATTTTTTTCTTGATTTACTAAAACTTATATCATCCACAGTTCTATCTAACATGGAAATACTGGCACAATTCTCATTTTTTATACTTAGCTCTGTAAGTATTATTGAAACCTTTGAATTAATTCTTCTTCGTTTTGTTCTATCTGAACACAACTTGAAATCATCATTAGATGTTGCCATTATAAAGTTTAACTTAACTTAATATTTTCTGATTAGAACTGCTGTTTAAAAAAATATAGCATAAATAAAAAACAAAAGAACACCCCACAATTCTTTTAAAAACAAAAGTATTTAAAACACACTATGCTATCAAAACACATACAGGAATTGAAAGATTAAGAAATTAATGATTTTATATTGAACTGGTCTATTCTTAAAACAGCACCTGCATATAATGATATTTCCAAAAGATGTATACTATGCCTGAAAGAAAATATTGACACAAGCAAATCCAAGAATGTTTATTAAATAAAAAATTGGAATTAATATCTAATTATAGGCAAAAAAATTCAGTTTTTTTTGAAAAACAGTAAAAACAAAAAAACCTATAAAATAATAACAGTCCCATTAAAAATATAAAAATACAGAAACTAACACTTCTAAAGAATTTATTAAGTAATGGCTTACAATAGTGTCAACATATTCCAAATGTTTGACAAATTACAGTAATTGAGACATTAATGACATGTCTTAACTACTATTTATATATATATACATATATATATATATATATATATATATATATATATATATATATATATATATATATATATATATATATATATATATATATATAATATATATATATATATATATAAATATATAAATATATATATATATATAAATATATAAATATATATATATATATATATATATATATATATATATATATAGAGAGAGAGAGAGAGAGAGAGAGAGAGAGAGAGAGAGAGGGAGAGAGAGAGAGAGAGAGAGAGAGAGAGAGAGAGAGAGAGAGAGAGAGAGAGAGAGAGAGAGAGAGAGAGAGAGAGAGAGAGAGAGAGAGAGAGAGAAAGAGAGAGAGAAATGATATATACATTTCTGTTTCATACCTGAATTGATCAAACATTATTCATTTGTGTTGCATCAGATAATCTGTTGCATGTTTCATTAGATGATTATGGTTATCTGATGACACATACAACAGATTATAATCAGATATATTTGGTGAAACACGAATGTTCGATTACAAATTGTAAACATCTTTTATCAGATTATCTGACAGATTCTAAAAAGAATTTAATTCGTATACAATGATTATTATAGTGAATACATAATTTATACAAAAATAGAAAGTATTATAAAAAGTTTCCTATAAATAAATCTATATGTAAGAACACAAACTAAATTCACAACATTTAAAATTGCTTTCAGTCGCTAATAATTGTTTAAGAAAAATGAAATGAAGTTGTTGTTTATTTGCGTCATAATGCATTATCGTTTGGGATATCAACACGGGTCCCGCATTGAAACCCACATAAAAACCTCACTGAACCCAGGCTGGGCAACCCACACCAGCCCAGACAAATACGGCGCGGGACCCGAGTGTCGTGGTTTGCTGGGTTGTTGTTTTGACATGGAATTACCCTCCGTTAACTTAACGGAGACACGCAATCCGTTACTTTTTCTAACGGATTGTTTTTAGAGTGTATGTTTAGCCAAATTAGTCTGGCTAACTTGGCTTGACACGGTTTGTAGATTTGGGGTCCTAATATCAATTAAATACCCTATGAAAATCCTTTTAAGGGGTGAAAGTGCATGCCTATGGGAGCCCAAAATAAAGGGTTTTGAAATCCCTCATTAACATCCAAAGCATAATTTTGGTCAAGAAGTTTATAAGCTTTTGCATACGATAATGCGAAAATTCTTCAACTGATTCAAACAGACATAGATTTTAGTGATGAAAGAGTGCCTTTGGCTACTTGTTGTTTAATGCAAATCTCAAATTGGAAAAAGTTTTTGACTTCAAGTCAATTTCTATCAAACCTACAACCAGAGTTTTGTCAGTTTGTGAGTGCCTTTTATGCCAAATTGCCAAGATCAAAGGAAAGGAGAAGCATCCGTTTGACAAAGTCAAAAAATCAGAGGAAAAAATTCCAAAGCAAACTTCTTAGAGTTCTGAAAGCGCTGCACAAAGTGCTTGTCAATTGTTGGCCGAGGACTTCCTCACAACTGCACCATTAGAACTCGCCATGAAAACCTGAGAAGAATGGTCACAGATGATCCCGTAGGTGCAGAGCAAGTGGCTGCAGCAGTCTTAGCATCCAAAAGCGCATCTCCAAATGGCACTATTAGACTCAGTCAGCCTTGTGGAAAACTTTTTGCCATTGAGGAGAGGTAATTACTTCTATTGTCTAGTTAATTATCATAGTATTATTATGCTAAATTAAAGGCACTCAAAATGTTGATTCACAAACATTTAATTTATGACCTGTAATAATTAATTATGAGAAAAAGAAACCAGAATGCTTTTATATTAGTTAAAATGCTAATTGCAACTGCTTTTGTTGAAAATTCATCTCTTAATTAATTACCCTGCTTCAATTTTATTTCATCAACCTAATTTTACTTTAAATCATTCTCATTGCAAGAATTAATTTTTTTTTTCCTAATGGATATTATTTTATTGTTTTTAAAGGTCTGTCATCGGCTCAGCAGCTATTCAAAGAACCACTCACAACAGAAAATATGGTTCAAATTCAGCAAAGTACAGGACTTTCAAACAATGGCATTCGAAAACTAGGTTCAGCACTAAATCAAATCAGCCCAATTAGATTGGTGGAGCCAAGTTTTCCTTTGAAGTTTGCTCAAGCCGGCCAGAAACTTAATGATCAGTTCATGGTCAGCAACATTAGATTGGCAGAGATGGGTCAAGCTTGTCAAGTTGTGCTTTGCCAGAGCCTCAGCAATCTCAGTGATGTTTTCAGAGCATCACAAAAACTATCAGAATCTTCCATTTTAAAACTCAGGATTGATGTTGGTGGATCATTTCTGAAAGTGAGCTTCACTCACATTGTGTTGGAGGAAGATGAGACTCCTCCACACAGTCCAGTACAGAAAACAATCAAGCTGATGGCACCAGCATCAACCAAAAAAACAAGTGTTAAGCAGCAGATGCTGATAGCACTATCACAAAACACTCCTGAGAGTTACCAGAATGTGAAGGCCGTTTTTGACCTCAAAGAAAAATGCCAAACAGGTTCTTTGGTTGTCTCTTGTGACCTAAAGCTGGCCAACATTCTTTGTGGCATTCAGTCTCACAGTAGCAAACACCACTGTTGTTGGTGTGATGCTACATCTCCAGGTCTTGAAAATTGTGGACAACTTCGGACTTTTGGCCAGATCAGAAGATAGCATTCTGAATACATCCAGACAGGAGGAGATTCAAGAAAGTCGAAGGAATTCAAAAATGTCATTCATGTGCCTTTGATTGAATTTCAAGATGACAAGTTTGTCCTTGAGGCTATTCCACCAATGGAGCTCCACTTATTACTTGGAGTTGTGAACCACATCTTTAAAAATCTTTGCGACCTGTGGCCAAGGGCCAAGGAATGGCCTCCATCACTTCATATCCCTATCCAGCCTTACCATGGGGGGCATTTCAATGGGAACGATTGCATGATACTTCTAAGAGGTCTGGATACGCTTCAACAGCTTTCAGAAAATGAAGGTTTCAGTCCAGCTCTTGTCTTCATTCAAACACTCACACTATTCAAGACAGTGGTCACTTCGTGCTTTGGAAAAAGCCTGGACCCTGACTATGAATCCAAGATTGAACAAATCAAACTTAGCTACACCAACCTTCCTATTTCTGTGACTCCCAAAGTGCATGCAGTGTTTTACCACGTGCCACAGTTCATCAAGATGAAACAAATTGGACTCGGCCTCTTCAGTGAGCAGGCAACAGAAGCTCTACATTCCAACTTCAAATCTCACTGGGAGAGATTTAAGAGAGATCCATTGCACCCAAATTATGCAAGTCACCTTTTAAAATGTGTCATTGACTACAACAGCAAGAGAATTTAATTTTTTTTAGAAAAGAAAATTTTCTTCAGAACATGCCTTTTCTCAGTAATCCATTAATGTAAATCCAAGGTTGTAACAGAACTTGAAAACAAACTCACTTAGAAAATAAATTAGTTAAAGAATATTGGTTTGAATTTTACAGGCTAATATGTTGTGTTTTGTAAAAAAAAATGCAAAAAAATTTTTTTTCAACAAACTTTTTGGGCTACTCATAGCCTAAATGTATGGGTTTTTCGTAGTAAAACATTCAAAGCTAAATAAGTCTGTTGGATTTTAATCCAGGATTTTCAAATCACTCATTTTGTGTTCCATATGACATGCACTATCACCCTTTAAAAGGGTTTCCATAGGGTATTTCATTGATATTAGGACACCAAATCTACAAACCGTGTTGACATAGTTGAGAATAAAATCTTAATTTTAAAATAAGAAGAATTTGACATTCCTTAAGGATGACAAAAGCAAAAACGCAGTTGTAAATTTTAGATTTCTTTTCAATTTGAAACTACTGTTCATTTTCTTTTGATATGTTAATGATGGTTTTCAGAGTAAAAGATGTCTACTCTGAAAACCACCATTAACATATCAAAAGAAAGGCTGTAGATAGGCACAGTTAAAAACGCAACCAGTTTTTTTGAACTGACATTTTTAAACAAGACATCTGAATCTTTAGGATATGTGGAAAATTTCCATTTCTTTTTTTGTAATACTGTGTAATACTGTTTATTATTCTAAATGATACTATGTAATACTGTTTATTATTCTAAATGATAATAAGTTTTTCCGCATCAATGGATAATTGAAAAACTTCTTCAATTAAATCTAAAATGTACATTAAAAAGCTGTAGTGTGGAATGAGCCTAAAGCAACCCAAATTAAAGACAATTAAATTTTTTTTTAAATATAGTTTAAATATTTATTTTATAATGATTCATTTAAAAAAATAGTTATTTATTGTAAATATTATACTAATTACTTAAAATTATATTCTTTTATATTTAAAAAATGTAATTTTTAAACTACAAAGGATGGTCTTTAAATTTATTACTGTTTTAAAAGTTAAATGGTGCGCTCCTCTTAGTTCTTTTAAATATTCCAGCAACATGGTAAGTTCGAAAATAAGCTGAGTACTTTTAATCTAGAGGTACCTTGATAATCATAATAGCAATAAAAAACTTAATAGTAAATTTATATAAGATAATAGGCTATGTAGTTTTTATCATACTGTTTGTCAAGTGTATGTAACAACTTTTGTAAGTTTGGTATGCAAGACATTACAAACTTATTCAACTTAAATATTTTTAGTCTCATCGTAAATTTGAGGCACCTCGGCATGGAAACCTTGGGTTTCTCCCTAGGAAACGAAGCAGACGACAACTTGCTAGGATGAAGTCTTTCCCAAAAGATGATGCTTCACAACCTTGTCACTTGACTGGTTTTATTGGGTTTAAAGCTGGTATGACTCACATTGTTCGTGAAGTTGACCGTCTTGGATCAAAAGTTCACAAAAAAGAGGTTGTTGAAGCAGTTACCATATTGGAAACTCCACCAATTGTTATAGTAGGAATTGTTGGTTATGTTGAAACGCCTCGTGGTCTTCGACAGTTAACTTCTGTATGGGCAGAGCATCTCAGTGAAGAATGCAGGCGTAGATTTTACAAGAACTGGTACTACATTATATATTTATTAATGATTAATACATTATTTTGCCACATCAATCTTTCATAACTAAATCTTTAAATGTTGTTTAATTCTGGTTAAGCTACCTATTTTATAATGACAATTTCTTATTCAATATCGGTTCTCCTCTCAGAACATTCTGATGAGCTCCGATCTTTCATTTTAATAGGTATAAATCCAAGCGTAAGGCTTTTTCAAAATCAAGTAAGAAATGGACTGATGAGAATGGTAAGAAAAGTATTGAACGAGACCTAGAAAAAATGAAAAAGTATTGTAAAGTTATTCGTGTTTTGGTCCATACACAACAGAAGCTTGTTGGGTTAAAACAAAAGAGAGCCCATATTATGGAAATTCAAATCAATGGTGGAACTATATCTGATAAAGTAAACTGGGCAAAAGACCATCTTGAGAAAACCATCAGTGTAAACAATGTTTTTGGGCAAGATGAAATGATTGATGCTATTGGTGTAACCAAGGGTCATGGGTTTAAAGGTTACTATTTTGTTTATTGAATAATTATGGATTAGCTGAAATTTTTAATACATTGCTTCTCTGTAAAAAAAAGATATAATTCAGCTTGATATAATCACAGTTGAGCTGGATGTTACTGATAATATCCAAAAGGATAAAATCAGTAAAATCCAGCTCAACTGTGCAGTAAAGTTTGAAATGAAGTGAGAACCTGTTATCTTGAATTTCCGGTTTAAAACTAGCTCATAGAAATTAAAAGAGTTTTTATGATAGCAGATAGTATTAGTTAAATTTGTTTGTTAGTAAAATTTCTGCTTTTTTATTGCTTTTTTTCAGATATTGCACAGGTCACTGGTCTTTAAATAATGATTTTCTTGTGGTATTTCTGCAATTTTTGTGTAAATAGTTTTTTAACAATATTCCAACTTCATCAAAGTCCAGTAAACAAGAATTTAGCTATAAATTTAGTATCTTATTTTAACATGCAACTTGGCTTTGAATTTCAAAACTAAAACATTACTCTTCATAAAGCAAGAATTATACTTGCCTAAAAAAGTTATCCACAAGTCCAAGGATATGTAAGATGTCCTTAGAAATAATATGTCAAAATTACCCTAGCATTTTTTCCTTTCTTTATAATGAAATTTGATAGTATATTCATTTTTGAATAATCTAAAACTTCATAGAATGTCTATTTAATAACTTAACTATTGATGATTATCAATGAGTTTTAAACTTTTAAAGTAAGACCTTTGAATAGGTGATCTCTACTATGAACGTTACTGTTTTTCAAGTAATGATAAAAAGAATGTTTTTTATTTTTATTTTTTGAAGTTCTTTTTTATAAAAACACTTTCTAAATTACTACAGGTGTAACATACAGATGGGGTACAAAAAAGCTTCCAAGAAAAACTCACAAAGGTCTGAGAAAAGTTGCTTGTGTTGGTGCGTGGCATCCAGCTCGTATTGGTTTTACTGTTCCCCGAGCTGGTCAATGTGGGTATCATCATCGTGTTGAAAGAAATAAGAAAATATACCGAATTGGCCGTGGAATTCACACCAAAGATAACAAAGTTGTTAAGAATAATGCATCAACTGAATATGACCTTACTGAAAAGACAATAACTCCCATGGTATGTATAGTATTTTATAGATATTAAAATTAAAAGTGCATTTCTCTGTACAGCTTCTTTTCCTGATTGCAACCATATTTGATTTTTAGGGTGGCTTTCCTCATTATGGTGAGGTAAATGAAGATTTTCTCATGCTTAAAGGAGCTATTCCTGGTCCTAAGAAACGAGTCATAACTTTAAGAAAGGTTAGTAAAAAAAGAATTTCAAATTTTTTTTTTTTTTTTTTATTTTTTTTTATAAAGTTAAGTAAAACATTAAGCTTAAATAATAAATTCTACCAGTTCTAACACTAAAAAAAAACTCTTTAGAATTATGTTCAGTTATATTCGTCTTTATAATTTGTTATTATGAAAACATTTGTTTCCAATTATCTAATGATTTTATTTATAATTAGACATTGCTCGCACAAACATCTCGTAAAGCGAATGAGAAAATTACATTAAAGTTTATTGACACTTCTTCTAAGTTTGGTCATGGTCGCTTCCAGCATGATCAAGAAAAGAAAAGTTTCATGGGTTTGTTGAAAAAAGACAAGCAAATTGATGTTGTAGAGGCTTAAATAAATAATACATTAACTTTTCAGGAAAGTTTTCTTTATATATATAACTTCAGCTGGATTATCCCTTAAACTCTGATACAAAAATGAATTTATCTCTAACCTAATTTGAAATATAGGCAAAGAGGAATTATTTTAGGAACACAAGTTGGACTTTAATTGTTTACAAATTTACTAAATCCTCTAATTTTATTAATCGATTTTCAAAATTCAACACCCCCTGCGTACTTGAACACACTGTTATATAGTGTTGGCGACCACTCACTTGTCTTTGTAAACTAAAGTTTAGCCCTTTGTAAACTGAAGGAAGTGCGATTTTTCCCTAATGGTGTGACTATCTTTCATGAAATCAGCTCTTAAGACTGCCAAGTTTTGTCTGCCATGCTTGTTCTAAGATCGGCCATCAGGGGGCATGAGAGCGATGGTAGACTTGAGTGAAATTTAATCCCTTTCACTTGCTCATATTTCAACTATCAGGTTTTGTAGTTGACTTACAGAATGTTGGTTTTAACAAAAACTTGTCTTAGATGATTATCTACCTAATAAGTTAAGTACTTTTTAAGTAACAAAAATGTGACACCAAAGATCTTCATTGATTTAAATGTTTAAATTGGTCAAACACTTCAACGGTGGTGCAAAAATATCAATCAGAAAGGTGCTTTAGACAAATCGCGAGGTTAGAATTATTTTGTTCTATCTACAAGTTTAAATGTTGGGAGAAAGTTTTTGATTTTTTCTAAAAGTGAAAATTGTTTAAAGTTTTAGCTAAAATTTAAAAAAAAGTAATAACTTGTGCTTTAAATAATTTATGTTTAAGCAAATTATTTTTAAAAAAAATTATAAAATAAGAGCGTATTTTAAAAATTATTATTATTAACTAAAATTAACAACTCATTTTCTCCCAACTTTTAAAATGGGAACCTCGCGAAATGTCGCCCACGGACCGCACTTACAATGACAAACATTCTTAAAAGGAAAACCCATCTAAATAGGAAGAAAAAGAATATAAGCTGGGGAGATTTCAACTTTATCGAGTACATAAAAAAAGTGATATACGTTTTCGGGCATACAATAAACGAATATACAAAAACGGAGACCTAACATATCGTCGGAAAAAAAAAGGCGTTTTTAAATTGCATGCGAAATAGTTTCTGAAAAGAAGAAACCATGTGGATTATGTTACCGATGAGAAGGAGTTAGAAAACAGAACGAGAGAATCTTGACTCTAAATTTTGGAGAAGCCGATGGGAATGATCGTGCCAAAGCAAAAACTTCCGCTAAAAGTTAATATCTGGTTAGATGCGTGTTCTGAAGGAATAACGCTATTGCTCATTTTAAACAAAAGAATGGTCAACCACAAGTTCAAATCGAAAAAGCTTTGCCAGGAGCTTGAAAATACGACAACCAAGCGTTCTGTGATAATTGGACGGCTCACACACACCTTTTCCGAAAATGGTGTATAGACAGCTTTAATCGACAAAAGCCATTGATCATCAAGCTCTTTGGACCTTTACTCGCTGAACTACTTTGTTGGTGACAAATTTACTTACCAAATAAATTTTTTAAAGAATACAAAACATAAAAATAGTAACATTTCAAAACAAAGAGAACTTTTTTCTTAATACCATTTCGTTGTAGAACAGCACTGTAATTTTATCATAGATTACACAATGTAACAAAAAAAAAAAAAATTTCTGTTTATCAAAGTTTTTTGATGTTTCTTAATTAATTTGAGTATGCTGAGTCTGAATATGACATTGGATTTTTTATTGCATCAATCGTTTGGTCGTAAAAAAAAAAAAATCAATTAAACATAATTAATATAAATCGTTTTGCAATCATGTTACATTATATTGTATTGTAACAGTCACTCACAATCTCAAAAAACACTAAAAGTGAACAGTAGAACGAGGTTTTCTTTTATGAAGTTTCTCGTCATCGCGTATCAAACACCAGATGTAGTCACCCATCATAGCTGCATCCCATCTGCCCTGGTATCTTTTCTCCATTGCAAGAATATCCTGATGGAAACGTTCCCCGTGCTCTTCACTCACATCACCCAAATTTGGTCTGAAAAATTCCAAGTGTGAATGCAGGTAATGCAGCTTTATTGACATTCTGCATTTCATATCTGCGTACCGTACAATTAAGTTTTCCACTATCTCTTTGTAGTTATCACTCTTATTGTTGCCTAAAAAGCTATGAACAACATGTCTAAATGCAGTCCATGCTTCTTTTTCAACAGCAGACATTTTGTCCTCAAGCTCCTTACATGCCAACATAACTTTAATCTGTGGACCAACGAATATACCTGCTGAAATTTTTGCATCTGACACCTTTGGAAACATCTGCCGAATATGCTGGAATGCTGCACTATCTGGGTTTAATGCTTTGACAAATTGTTTGATAAGACCAAGTTTAATGTGAAGGGGTGGTAGTAAGATCTTTTCAACAGGTATCAGAGATTGATTAATAACATTGTGCGAACCAGGCTGTAAATGTTCTCTCACTGGCCACTCACGTCTTGTGAAGTGCTGGTTTGCAGCCCTGCTATCCCATAAACAAAGAAAACACGAGTACTTTGTGTATCCTCCTTGCAGACCGAGAAGAAATGCTAGCATCTTAAAGTCTCCACATACATCCCACTTGTAACTGTCGTAGTTGATTTTCTCAAGCAACAACTTCACGTTCTTATAGTCTTCCTTTAGATGAACGGAATGAGCAACTGGAATCGAAGGAAATCGGTTTCCGTTATGGAGCAAAACTGCCTTTAGACTTCTTGTTGAGCTGTCAATGAATAATCTCCACTCTTCAGGATTGTGAACAATGCCAATGTCATTGAAAAGACCACGAACGTCATGACAATAGCACAGTGATTCTGATACTACATAAAAGTATGCGAATGTTTCATGTCTTTTTCGGTATTTCGAGGTTCTGCAGCTTGGATCTAATAAATTCCATTCTTTCAAACGTGATGTCAGAAGTTCTGCATTTGATTTAGTGAGACCTAAATCTCGTACTAAGTCATCAAGTTCTTGTTGGATAGGGAAATGAGGTGAATCATTCGGTTCCCTGAAATCACAGTCATCATTGAGTTCATCCGGTGAGTCTACTTCAGAATGATATGCAGCTGCTTCTTCGGATTGAGGTGGAGTAGGAACAGGCAATTCATCACTGTGTGGAACTGGTCCAATAGAAGATGGTGTACTTGGATAAACTAGAGTCAGCCTATCTTTCGGTTTTTTATACTTTGAAATGTCAACAATGCAGAAAAAGCAGTCATCATGATGGTTCGTCGGTTCTCTCCATATTCTCGGAATCGCAAAGGGCATTGACTTTCGGATTCCACGCAGCCATCCTTCCAGAGTTGATCTGCAGCTACCACAACTGTAGTGTGGTGCCCACGATTTGTCCTGATCTCCCATAGCCATGCCAAAATAAGCATGATATGCAGTAAAGAATTTTGTACCACTGACAATCTTATGTTTAGCTTGTGTTGGACTAATATAGTAACCACAAACATAACAGAATGAGTCAGGACAAAGCTTGCAGGATCTACTAGACATATTCACCACTTCATGTAACAGTTGTAATTAGTTAAACTGAAAATAAACACACGAATATAGTTAAAATCAGCATATATATATAATGTTTTAATTGCATTACACATATACGAAAACTCCGAAATATACTTTATGCTTTTTCTCAGGAAATCTTGATGATAGAGAAAAACCAATGGTACCACTGAAATCAGCATACAAAAATTATGTAAGAAACATTAAAAAATTAACATAAACAAAAATGTTGTTACATGGTGTTATTAATTTCGAAGCTGGGTTTTTTAATTGAGCCGCCCCTCAAAAACTATGGTTATTCGGAATATATCAGAATATGCTGCGTTTTTCTGCACAACTTCAATCTCCGATTATCCTTCAAAGACAGCGAATTTAATTATTACTTCTCAATTTAAAAATTGCATAAACATAATCGCGTGATTTGTAAGATGTAAAATATGTAAAAATAAATATTCATTAAGTGTCTTGTAATAGCTCCAACAATTTCGTCTTCGCAATTTCTATTATTGGAGAGTAGTGCAAGTTGTACTGTTATATAATATAGTAAGTATATACTATAAGTATATATACTATAGTATGTATATATATACTATACTTACACTATTATGTACTGTATATAGTAGTACAAGTTGCGATTGGTCTTGGGAAACTTCCGTTTCTTCTTAGGAAATGATGATAAAGAGCTGAAAACCCTACTGACTATATATATATATATATATATATATATATATATATATATATAGGTAATCCTTCAGTTAAGCGGCGTAAAATAAATATATCTTTTCGCTTTTTTGTTGTTGTTACAAATACGTCTGAATAAATCACTCTCGCCCGTAGATAAAAAAATGAATAGTAAAACATAAGAAATAAAAGCACCACAATATTTTGCAAGTAAATTTATTATGTGTATTGCTGTCTTACCGTAAGAGAATGACAAAGAAAACTGCATTTAGAGAGGATTTTGACAATATAAACAAGAAATAAATGCTGAAAACAGTGAATCGTTTTTATATCTTTGGCGCATGACCAAATCAAAACAATATATTCTTAAGACTTTTGTTTTAGTTTATTAAAAGTAATCAAAAACTAGATACTTTGTTGGAAAATGAAATTAAAACAAAATAATGAATAATTTTTTATCTTTGATTCTTAAGAAATTTGTAAAGCTTCTAAAGTTTAAATAGAAAAGTTATAATTATTTGCAGTTTTAAAGTTTATTTAATTAAAGTTAATTATGCTATGTAATTATGTAAAGTGTTCTTTCTTTTGTTTTAATTAAAACAAAAACAATCTCCTCCGTAAGTGCTGAAAAAGCGAAGGGATGTATTTATTTTACGCCGCTTAACTGAAGGATTACCTATATATATATATATATATATATATATATATATATATATATATATATATATATATATATATATATATAACGCACACACACACACATTTCTTTCTGCTCAATAATTCTTTATAAAAGTAAAAGCATCAGTTTGTTCAATTGTATAATCTCGGTTTTAAATTATATAATATCTGTTAACTGCTAATTATAAGAGTTTCTTTTAAAAAAAAAACTCCAGTTTTTGAGTTTAAAACATTTAAAAATATTTCTATAATTTTTTTTATTAGGTAGTATATAAAATACTCTGCTAAGCTTCATAGAAATTGTTTTAGAATATGTTCTCAACTGAAAACTGCCAATGGTATGTTTAAAAATGTTTTTTTAAATCAATAACTCTAGTCTTACCTTATTTTTAACTGTAGGTTACTGTGTAAATAACATTTCATTTGTTCTTCAATACCTTAAAGTGCTACTGTGATGTATTCCACATATTGTGTAATGGATTAGTTTAAAATAAGCGAAATAGAGATGTTTCCATAAAAAGTTTGCATAAAAAGTTTTCTTTTAGAATTATTTTTATTGCCACCATTGCATATCTTTCATAATTACTCTCTTAAGTTAAACTTTGATTTTCATTTCCCTAAAATATCATAGTTCCAGTTTTGGTTTTCATTTTAAAACCATAGGTGGTTTTTTTTTGGTTTCTGCACTGGCCTGTAGTAAATTAGAGGTGATACAGTTTTATGAAAAGTTTGACAAAAAGGATTTTTAAAGTTTTTAGTTGAATATGAATTTTTATTTTAAGAAAGATAAACTTATTTGCACTCCAATAATTGTTCTTTACACTTTAAACTTTGATTTTTTTAACTAAGCACCAAAGATAATGGGAAATTGTAACTTTGAATTTTTGAACAGTGGATGTCATAAATTAAGATTGAGTAGGACTGTTGGATTAGTTAAATACACTAAGCTGATTTTATACTTAAAAATATTCTACACCCACTAAGAATCTCACAGAAAGGTATATAGCAGCTTAAATCGTACCTGGTACAAAATCCTATCACCATTATAAACATGTTTTAAAGACAGTGATTTCTTTCAAAAAAACAAGTATAGATACATTGTTCAAAAATTTTAACATATCATTTGTTGAGTTGAAACTCTTCACTAACAACTGACTGCAACTGATGGCAAGGTATCATTTAAATTTGTAGCTTGCTAGTATGATGATTTTGGTTATAAGTGCATAAATGACATAAAAAAATCAACATTAAGAACAAAAATGTGAATGTTAAATTCATCATCCTCATTGTCCTACTGATGATGTTCGCTGTATACCTATTTCAAATGTAAGTGAAAATAAGAGTTCATGCAATCGGTTCAACACAATCAGTTTGAATATACGATATCATCAGTAAGAACTTCAATGGTGTATTTAAATGCCATTGTTAATGGCTTTTAAATACACCTTTATGTATATAGTGCTCAAAGCGTTATTAGTCAACTTTATTCTTATTATTTGTATTTCCTTATTTAAGAAAACTACTTAAATTCATGTTATCTCTTTTTTGACAATTTTTTTAAAAAGAAATTCAAAATATTGTTTCAATTGAAACAGCCTGTTTTTATACTTAATGATAAATAAACGGTAAGCTTGAACATAGTTTTCACCAGATTATTAAAAAAAAAAAAAAAACGAAAAAAAAATCCTCACAGTGATTTACTGGTAGAATTACTGCCAACCAAAAAAAGTTTATAGCCTAATTTTAGGGCAGTTACGGTTTAGCAACACTGTTTAAATTCATAAATTTATCTAAATTGTCAACTTTTTATTCAGTTATATTAACCAATTAATCTTTCTAGAATCACTGTACTGGCATTAACTTGTAGAGTTTCTGTAATAATTGTTTTAATCTTCTCACTAAGTGCATTTCTTGCCTGCTAAATTTTCATATATTTTATAAGATAAATTAGAATGAAAAACAATTATGTTTTCAAAGTGTTTAAACTGAAGTCATTAAATGTTGAATTCACAGAAATTCAAGATCTGTGACTACAATTTAGTGTTTGTAATCTTGGTTAATGACTCCTTCATATTGTGATTGCTGTGTTTGATTTGTTTGATTTGTTCATTGAGTATCATTCTGCAGGTTGGACTTTAAATGTTGATATTATGTTCTTTCAAAAACTTTTTAAATTACCTTATGATAAAATTAACATTTACTTAAGAAGAAGAAAGCAATAAGCATATAATTTAGGCATGAGTGAAGAAATTTGAAGTGTTTTTAAATAAACTAAAAAATAAATAAATGCAACAATATGCTAAATTTTCAGTCTTGTTATTTTTAAATAATAATTAAACTTTTTCTTTTTCAACTTAACAATCTTCTTTTTCTTTACAATGTCTTCTAAAAATTTTTTACATTAAGTCATATTAACACATAAATGTTATGTAACTGGAAAACAAATGAAAATATAAATATTTTTAGGGCTCTACGCACTTTAGGTTTCCCTACAGTTATCTGTTCTTATAAAAATTATTTGTGTTTACATACTAAAAAAAAAAAAAAATAATAATGATACTCTTTGTGTTATTACATTCTTATCAGTAAATACTTGAACAACACAAAAAACAAATTAAAAATGAAGAAAAAACAAAAAAATAAAATTTTCACCCTTTGTTTTATTTGGTGTTGTACTATTAAATGTTCTGTTTTCAAATACTGTTTCTTCTGAAATTGCTCTTTGTTCAATTATTGGAAATTTTTTTTTACAATATCTGCTTTTTCAAAAAAATTGTTTGCAAGTTCATGATCTAGTATTTTTCTAAAACCTGGCTCTAATTTAGTAAAAGTTTTTTTTCCTAAAGTAGCACTTTGCTGGTATATGTTTTTTTGGTTCTTTTACCATTCATCAGAACTTGATGGTCACATTTTTTACCATTCATCAAAGCGTGATGATCAAATTTTTTTGTTAATATAGATTTTACTTTAAATTTCAAATTAAAATTAATAAAAGACCTTTTTGTATTATATTTTACTTCTAAGTAAATCTCCTTAATCTCTTTAATGTTTCAAACAGGGTTTTTTGTTTCAATCAGGGTTTTTTGTTTCAATCAGGGTTTTTTGTTTCAATCAGGGTTTTTCGAAAAAGAGACTATGAAGAAGAGCGTAAAAATCTCAATGTATCTATAAAAACAGCTGCAGAACATCCATTACAAGGAACAGTTGTTAATGTAAGTTTTATTTTACTCCCAATTATAACAAGAAAGCTTTATTTTTAACTCGTATAGAAAATTAAACTTTGAAAAATAACACATTTTATTTGGATAAAGCTTGTGCAGTTCTTTTTTGCTATTCTGTTGATGAAAGACAAAAAAAAAGACTATTGGCCTCAAGTTCTAAATCTTTATTTAAATTTACTTAAATATTTATGTTTAGAAATTTAAAAAATAGCTTTTTAAATAGATAATTTAAATGGTATAATAAATTTTTCCTTGTCTTTTTAGAATGTTACATTAGCCAATATGCGAGAGAGCATTATGCTAAAATCTCCTTCAACTGCTGTTTGTCCTAAATCTAAAAGCTTTGAAATAGCAGATCCGCTTTCTGCTTTAGTTCAAAAAGAAACTTCATTGTCTGGTGTTAGGCAAAACTCTAAGGTGCACACAGAATAGTTTCATTTATTTCTTCATTTATCTAGATGATAATTTTAAATAGTTTCTTCATTGAAATATCTTCAGTTTATTTCTGTATTTTATATGAAGTATGGTTGCTAACATATAATATTTTGATTATTCCAAAAATTGCCAAATATTAAAAGCTTAAGTTAAGGTATAAAGACAAAGTTTAATTAAGGAATAGGACAAAGTTTATTCATAAAGTCCTTGGCTTATTCTTATATTTTTGCATGGTTCTAAAGGACCTTTTAGTTAAAATACTTATTGTCAAAATTATATAAATATATAATTTTTTATTATGTAAGCTATATAAATTTAAAGTTAAAATATATGATTTTACATAACTTTATATGAATTTATAATGAATCTAATATAATATATAATTTGTAATAAGATTATATAAATATATTATTTCAAGAATACGTGAAATATAATCATAGTAAAGATATGTCCAAATTCAACAGTCATGCAACTTCAAAAAATCTTGTGGATTTCCATAATTTACCTAAAAGAAGTTACTTTTTAAAAATAATATTCAGGTGTTTGAAAAGTATAAAGATTGTGAAAGTGACATTTTATATAAGAAGTTGGGAAGATTTGATTTCAATGATCTTGATGAATCATTATTAGGAAGTAAGGTAAAAAGAACTAATTCTTGAAAAAATTTTATCATTTATCAGTATTTCAAAAGTTTAAAGCATGTATGAGGGATGTCTGTAATAAATGGTGTAGTTGTAAGAGGAATTACCCTTCCTCAAAACTTTCTTGGGGTTTTTAATGATTAAAAATCTAAATATACAAATCTTTTTTCTATTACTGATGACAGATCCAATTTCAAAATTGCAAAATCTAAATAAAAATCTTGAAGGAAGTTAAAAAATTTTGATTTTTATAGTTTTAAATCAATAATGTAATCTCTTACTATACATTTTATTATGCAAATTTTTAAAATTATTCACAAATTAGGAATAAGCAAAACAAAAAATAATTTTTTTTCAATATTATAATGGGTAATCAGATAAATATTCAGTTTACCATCTTTTTCTAATTTTAGAACTTTAATTTATTTAAAAAGAATTATTATTTTAAAGTGTTTTTGATTTTAACAGAAAAAGAAAAAGAAAAAAGTTTACTACTCATGCACTGTTATAATGATTATTTTTAAGTTTTAAAATCATTATTAAAGGATATGAAATATAAGATTAAATAAAGATATGAAACTGTAAGTTTAGTGATTTATGATGTTAAAAACTATTTTTGGTTAATTTCTTAGGAGGATGATAAGAAGTTTGGAGATGAAGATGGCTATATTGATGATTCCTTTGAGCCTTGGCAAACTAAAAGAACTGGCATTCTCTCTAAGTATACAACATCTGAAAAGCTGTCTATAACAACTGTAAAAAGTTTTTTCTGTATTCAAGTAAAATAGTCTCCTTTGAGGCATAAATTCATTCTTTTATCATACTCACAGCTAATGCAAATAGTTACAATTTTTATTTATTTAATTTTTTTTATTAGTGATGTACACTGTGTGAGTTAAATAATTGTTATTTCTAACAAATGTTCTCCTTTGAGTGCAATCAGTATTATTTGCCCATTTTCTATTCCTTTTTCCACTTAAGTAAGTAATGCATTTTTGGTTCAATGGTTTCTCTTGAGGTGAAATTGTATAAACTGTTATTTCTAAATTCTTCAAGTCTGCAGTGTTTTGTGTTTCAGTTTTTAAATAATAATGATACTCTTTGTGTTAACCATAGCTATTAAAATATTTTTGAATAAACCTGTTTGTCTAGAAAATTTGAAGCAAAGGAAAGACTGACCTTATTTTAATTTTCTTACAAGATGTTTAATTACTTCACAGGATGTTTTATTTTAAAAAATTTTAATGTACACCCAGATCAGTTGCATTAATGGATTTTAGCAAATACTTTAAAAGAATCATAAAAGTAATTACTTTTACAGCATCTAAATAAATAAATAAAATTATGCACTTTCAAATCTGTAAACTTTTTGTTGTTTTCAAACTTTTAGAGTTTTTTATCAGATGGAGAAATTGAAAAATGTAAGTTATGTTTTGCTGTGAAAATTTTTTATAAAACCTCAGTTATTTCATATGGTGTAAATGACATATAACTTTAATTTATAGTAGCTTTGAAACAGAGCTCATTAACATCAGATAAAATGAAATCACGATTAGAACAGCTGGATGATGTGGATGAGGTTATTTTACTTTACTTTGAACCTTTTTATTTGCAGTACTTCTTCATTGTAGTTTTATCATGTAAAAGATATTTTAAAATAATTACACAATATCAGGGCTCAATGAAAGAGATGCTCAACTTAAGTCAAACAGAATATGTCACAAG
Organism: Hydra viridissima; assembly: GCF_058129835.1. Taxonomy (NCBI): domain Eukaryota; kingdom Metazoa; phylum Cnidaria; class Hydrozoa; order Anthoathecata; family Hydridae; genus Hydra; species Hydra viridissima. Next base: position 9,751,185 of record NW_028324306.1, read on the forward strand.
AATTGATGACTTAAATAAGGTATATCTTTTAATGGTTGGTCTCAATAAAGAAATTTTTGGAATATTTAAGAATTTATACTGTAATTTGTGGACTTTTTAATGACATTGACTAAAAAGGGAATAATGGTATATATTCCTATTCCTCAAGAAATTTTCAGCTAAATTATTGAATCTGATGAAGACTGAAAACAATTTTTAGATAAAGTTATACAAAATTCTGAATCAGATCTACATCTGCACATTTAATTCCATGACAAGTTATATAAAGTTTGGGATCAGATTTAAATCTGCACATAATTGCATGACAAGTTATACAAAGTTATGAATCAGATCCATATCTGAACATTTCATTGCATGGCAAGTTTGAGGAAGCTCATTTACATGGTGGAATTTATCTTCAACTTTTGAAATTGCATCTTATAAATTCCAAAACACTTTCTGGGGCACATGGGAGGTCACAGAGTATTGATTCTCAAATTTAATTATTAAATATCCAGCTGAAGTTTTCTGTAAGGAGGGGAACGGGGAATATTTTTCTTTTTTTTTTTTTTTTTCTTTTTGATTTCTCTATACCATTCCATGCATTGATAAGAACATCTCTGTAAAGCTGGTTGCAAAGCAGTAGTCTTGGGTGGTGTGTTATTTCCTTGACTTTTTTTTGACAGTAAAACCACCATCTCAACTGAACCACTTTCCTTAAAATACAATAATTTAAAGATTGTTGGTAAATGCTACAATTAAATGTCTTGATAGATAAGATGTCTTCAATTATATTTCTATTTGTCTAAAAATCCATTTCTTTGATGAATTACAAATCTTGTGAAAGAGTTGCATGTAATAGAATTTTTAGTTGATGATTGTCAGTATGTGTCAGATGTCAGTGTACTAAGAGCAGCATCTTTTGTAGCTCAAAATATGTTTCACTTTGTTTTTCTGTATTAAAGTCAAAATAAATTTCCTAGAATCTTATCCATCAAAAGTTATTAGAGCCCTTTATTTAATTAGGTTTTTTACTATTAGATACCATTTGAACTGCAGATATTTAAATAGTTAAATGTAAATTGGACTTTTTTGGTAGATGTAATTGATATTTCCTTCCAGCAAAAGTTTTGCATCAAAAATTAGAAAATTTTGATCTGATACTGTACATACTGTGCATTATGAGCTAAATTATTTTGCAAATGAGAATCAAAGAAACGATATATAGTATTGATAGCATGAGTATCAAAAGAAATAATGGTTTCAGAGAATCTTACTCTCCATGTATCATTCCTAGACAATTCAACAGCTTCTTTAAGTTCTTCACCTATTTAATCATTTATTCTATTTGAAACAGTACTTTCTTTATCACAAAAAAGGAGTTATTGAATTGTTGCATTTTATCTTTTATTCCCATCTTCTTCTTATCATAAAAATCTTCTACAATAAAATAACATTAAAGTATTAATTAAAATTGTTTTCAATGAAAATAGCTTTATTTCTGGTTCTCATTGCTTTAGAAATGGCCACCTGACATATTCATTTCACCTCGGTTTTCTGAAAATTCTATTTTAAAACAATATTCTAGGATTAGATTTCCAACAGAATATTTTTTGACATATCAAAATGTACTTACATTCATTCTCATATTATTCTCTACTAAATATTAGATATGTCAAAATATACATTTATCTTGATGTAAAAAAATTATGCAGAGTATGTTTTCTGCAATCTTTCAAGTATTTGACATTATAAAAAAGCTGGTAGCAAAAATACATTTTACATAGAGCTATACTTCTAAGTAAAATGTATTTGTACAAACATTAAACAAAACAAAATACAAAATTAAGCTATTTCTGCTGCCAGTGTAGACTTACTGTTCCATGTAAAGTTGAATAAAAAAGTTTCAACTGCAATAATAATAAATCAAAGTTAAAATCCTATCAAATTGTCAAGTTAACCTTAGCATAACTTTTTATCATTCAGGGGTGAAATTCTATAACGACTTCTTGTTGTATATGAGGCACCTGGAAAATAGTATAGAGTTAAAATATTCCTACTTTATTATTAGTCTAACAGCTTTTAATTTTTTAAAATATATTTTACTAAATCTATACTCATTTTTTAGATGCTTGTTTTTTCTTACTTTAAAACGTGATTGTCTTTTACACAGGACAAATACTGATAGCATTGTTAATTTATTTATTCCAAGAATTAGATACCATTAAAAAATTTGAACGAAGTCACATTATTAAACAGACATTTTTATATATGATATATTTTTTAAAATGCAGATATAATTTTTGATCCAAGGCAGTTAAATTTAATAAATGTGCATAATATTTACAATGTTATAAAGTTCTATTTTTCATAAGAATACCAATAAATTTTTAATTTTTTTAGACTTTACTTTCTGCATGGAAATCTGAGCAGCGTGTGAAATCACTGAAGATAGCTATACAAGTTTATTTTTAAAATAGTTCTTGTTTTTTAAGGAGTCATTATTATTCATTCATGTATTGAAACAGATATTTTTGTTTGATGATCTTAACTTTCTGCCATGATTCAAGAGTTATGCAGCAATAGTTAATAGAAAATAGAAATATACACTGAGGAATATTTTGTGAAAAGCTACAATTAAATTTTGGTCATGAATGGTTTTGTTAAAATCATTTTTAGTGTGCAAAACTCTTGGGCGACACAGAAGTTATTTTGTTCTATCCAAGCAAATTTGTTCTTATTACAGATATTCTGGATAACTTTGGTAAGAAATTTTAAAATTATATAAAATCAAGTATGCCAGGAATAATGCATTACAAATTACAAAACTACAATCATTCTTTTCTAATATCAGAGGATTAATTTACCTCAGTTACAATAATATTTTTGTTATATTAGAGCTACCTTTAAATATAAACTATGGCAGATAAGTTAACAAGCTACTCTTTATAGGTAGCTTTAAAGAGTTTGAGTTGAATCATTAAACTTACACCCAGGGCTGTAGAATCAGATGTACCAGAGTATAACCACCTTCTGCATCCAGATGTTAGCATAGTGATTTAAATGCATACAAACAAAAATTTTAGTTTATAGATAATACTAATAGCATTACTGCAATTAGTAATTTACAATTTCCTACAATTGATTTGATTTAAAGTTAAAATAGTTGCCCAACAATAATTGCATAGAGTGCTTTCACTACTTTCAGTAATTGATTTGACTTCAACTACCTTTAATCAAACTAAATCAAGTCAAGAACCAACATTAGTAACTAGATAATTTATTATAGACAAAGTAATTGTAACAATGACTACAGAAAAGTTTAAGAAAAGTATTAATAATTTTTATAAGTTGTGGTTTTGATAAAATTAAAGTAGTTTTAAAAAGCAATATACCATAAACCTTTTCACAACCAGTATTTGTAGCCCTTAATGGAAGTATGGCTAGAAAAGTTGTAGTTTCATTAGATAAAGAAAGTGTGGGAAAATTAATATTGGGTGATACTCAAAAAAGAAAGAAGAAATAAGCTTAAAATGTTGACTTATGTCTCTCAAAATGGCTGCCTGTACTCATTACAGGGTTAAATATTTTTTGTTAAATAAATAATTTAAATATTTTGCCATTAATGCTAGATATGTTGATGACAACAATAAAATAAATACACACACTGGGAGTATAAGACACTAAGGTGCATCTCACTTGTGATTTTTAACAAAAAAAAAAAAGGTTTTAAATGATGTTGGGAATAAAAACGAACAGATGAATTGTAACAAATAATGCTTCAAATATGATAAACACAGTAGAAAAAATGAATAAATTTGTTAATGAAAAAAATGATGAAAATAAAGAAAGATCAGAAATTGAAGTTGAACAGTTTGAACTTCACAAAGCTTTAGTTCCTGTCAGTCATTCTTAGGCAATAATTGCAGAGCATCCAGGGGAAGTACATACATGATGGTCAAGCATATATTGATTAGCAAAGATATCTTGAAGATGTTGAGAATGAAAATTTTTTTTATTAAATGCCAGTGGAGCCAGGCACAAGAATTAGAAGCTTTCATCTTAAACCAGTTTGAAGTTTCAAGCTGAGTATTTTTCCTGGTGACTTCTTGATGGAGTGGAAAACTTTATACGAGTTCATCAACCTTAGTGGACTGCTGATAGAATTGTATCTTCAATGAAGAAAAAGAAGAGACTCTTGCTGCAGGATAAACTATTACTAGCAGCAATATCCATAGATTTAATAAACAGAATTTTGCTGAACAGTGAGCATGTTATAACAGAAAAAGAAGAACTTTATAATCTTTGCTTTCTCATGAAAATTTTGAGTCTCAGGATGATAGAGCTATTTCAGAATCTTAATCACCCTTGGCTTTTAAAGAAGCTGTAGATAGTTAAATGTTCAGCAGTGTCACCACTTAAGGTGAAGATCCTCAGGAACTTGTTAAAATAGTAATGATTAAATTTCAGCAAGATTTAAAAAATGTGTGTAAGTGATTGAAGTGACAGTAGAAAAAGTAATTTCTGTTTATCTGGAGTTAATTAGAAATGCTGCTATTAACAGCTACACACCCAAGTCAGTGCTGATAGACTAGATTAAACTTTTTACTCTGTGTACTCTACAATTGTTGTACAAGCTTTATGGCACATAAAAAAAAAAAAGTTTTACAGTACACTGAAACAGGTTTTCTACCAAAGGAGCTTAGGAAAAAGTTTTTTAGCTTTTGCAACAGGAAATTTGAAATAGGAAGTTATTAGAAACTAACTAGTACTTTTTATTAAGTATTTTTGCTTAATTTGATTCAGTCTAGTATAATCATTAATTTTCTTATCAGCTTGACAGCCATTTGCTTGCTATAGTAATATTACTGTACTATTACCATAGTAGTGTAATGTAGCAAAAAATTTTTACATTTTTTATAAAATTTATATTCCACTTATTCTTCTATAGTTATTCAAAGCTTTTATTTAGTAATGAATGAAAGTTAATAACTTTTTGATTTTAAGAATTGAGACAATAAATATATGAAAGAGCATTATTGAATTTTTTATTCTGTGAGTGTGATTTATCATTTATATATTATCAAAGGCTTTTACTAGTGCCAAAGTCATTCAATTTTATAGGTAGCTTGTAGCTACTATTACTAGGCTGCTAGCTACACTCCCCAGGTTAGTGTATTAATTAATTTGATTCTGTCTGTGATCACCACTGACTGGTTTGATTATTAACTAAGTACCTCAGTCCTCATTGGCTTGCTTATAAAAGACAAGTAATGATAATGCCATGTGGTACTAGCTACAGGTTATAATGTATTTACATTAATATGATGTGTATCTGCAAATGCAGATTTGGTTACTAACTATAGGCTACCTGAGCATAACTTATTTGAAAAAGCCACTGTGGCATATGGTATCTAGCTACAAATTATGGTTTAACAAAATTAAAGAAATATCTTTTTTAGTAATAAATGTTCTGTAAATAGCAATCTATCATTTTAGAAAGTTTTATTTAGTAATATGTACCATAAATTTACATATTTGATTTTTATATAACATTGGAAAGAGCTTTAAATTAGTATTACAATGGTGAAAATTTCATAGCAAATGAATAATTCTGCAAAAGGTTATGCACGTTTAAGTAAGAAATTTTCATATGAAGGATTGCTTAAGAAAACTGCGACCAACATAAAAACATTGCACAATATTTTGCTGCTGTTATGTTTTCATTCAATGTAATGCTTTAATAAAAAAAGTTACTATGTTAAAAAAAATTGTTAGTATTTTAATTAATTTATCATATTGATTAAAATAATAAAATATTTTTTATAATGAATTAAAAATTAATAATAAAGATTTATAAATTAATATGATAAATATCGTGGATACAAGCGTAATAATAACCTCTATGTAATTATAATATTATATTAGGCTTTATGTAATTATAATATTACACATTATTAAGCTTGTAATATGTAATACGTTAATATGTAATGAATAGGCGTATTCAATTACTGTATATTATTTTATGCTGTGTATAGTGTGTATATTATATACCCAGCTTTCTAGAAAGTCAAAAGTGAACTAACTTTCAACATGCTCTGATAAAACCTTGCAATAATAAACAAAATAAAATATATCTGGTATGCCCTAGGGTAAAAATAAATCAAAATAAGTTAACTCCTGATGCATACACATTTTACCATTAAAACATCAATAGAAGTAAGTGGATCCCTTAATGTTTGCTTTAACAAATCCTCACAAAAATATCTAAAATAAAATAGATATATAAAAATGGCAATGAAAAAATATAGATCTATTCATAGACTAGTGGATTAGGGGATAGGTCATAGGCATTAGGGGATGGCAGGTGCCATATGTTCAGGTAATACTGATTTGTTAAAATTACTAAACACCAGCATCTTTTCTAGTTAATGCATCAGCATCCAAGTAAATATTGGATGTCAATAACTACCCCACTTCCTGAAATAAGATCTGATATGTAAAAATAATGAATGAGAGAAATAAAAATCACTTCATAACTTTACAAAAAAAATTGAAAAAGCTGGGGAGAGCATAATATATACAATAACTTAAATTATTGTTGTATATATCTTGGCTGTTAATGTCAGTATCATGCCACATATGGCATATATTTTTTCCAACAGCAATACCATTGAGAATGTCTTCAGTATCTGCAGCCGCATCAAGTTTCTAATACTTTTTCTACTTTTCTTCTCTCTTTGTCCTCCTTAATTTGAATCATTTTAGCCATGCATTTATTCAACTCCACCTTCATTTCTTCATGGTAATATATATGTTTGCTAAGCACTTTTTTCAGGCTGAGGAGATGGACCAAGTTATCAATTTATTTTAAATATCAGTCGGTTTTTTAGAAAGGAAATCAGTTGTCCTATTTTTGCATGTGCAAATTTTTTGATGACAATAAACAAAGCGTGGCATTACAAGCTTTCTACTTTGCAGCGTAAAACATACCTACAAGTTCTTCAGAGTCAATCTTATGAGGTTGTGCTGATAGTGTCAAGGACTTCAATTGATCAGCTGAGGTCATGTTGAACTGTCGCTCATACTGACGGCCAATAAAACTAATGATAGCATTAAGGCAGCTGGCTAATGTGCCTCTCATTTCCTCAGTCCTTGAGAAAAAGTCAATTATTGAATTAAAAACTAGATCATTGAGATCACCACCAAAAAAGTCTATTTTTCTGTGAATAAGAGAATGGGCCATTATGCTGCTTTCAACCATTGCATTTTGAACATCTTTAACAACTTGAATGCCAGACAAGTAGTCCATGACCTGATGCAACATAGAAATTTTTCATCCAAGGACAACTCAGTAGCTTTCCAATTAATACTAGACACACATCTCACAGATACCTTAAATTAAATATAATGTAATATGCCATGAAGTATATGATAAGGTCATTATTATTTGTCTTGGAACAAATAACTTCTCAGTCCTCCACACAAAACTACTCCAAAAAACAGAAAACTTTGAAGTTTGTGGAATTGATGGATCAAAACTCCACATGCATGAAAAAGGATGTCCAGTCTATTTCCTCTATTGCGTGGTATTAATCTTCTGGCCAGTCCTTGGTTGTCCAAAAAGTTAACAAAGCCTTTTGGATCACTTTATAAAAAAAAATTATCAGCAAGTGTGGTCATGCAAAGAACTTGTTTGTAAATTTGAAACAAGTATGTTGCTGAACAATTTTTTATGTTCAGAATATTATTCAAAATCATAATTTTATTAGCAAAACAATATTAGAGTAATAATATGATAAATAGTTTATTTACCTTTACCTTTATTTATTTATTTACCTTTGCTGTACTTGTAACGGAGTTTATTGAGCTGAACAACAATGTTTGCTGCAAAGCAATCTCTACCAAAAAGTTTACAAGGCTTTAAATGATGACTTTGCAAGCAGTGATGATTGTGTCTAAGGGGTGAAGGTGACACTTCAGTTCATTTAATTATTTCTGCCAAAAAAGTGTTTAACTTTGTTATCACTGCCTGTTTCACTGCCATTTTGTCACTTATTGTGTTAGCTATGTTGCCAATAATAGTGCTTTGTACATCAGTTTATTGTTTCTGGTAATAGTCACTATACATCTTAGCAAGATTATCCACAGACTTTGTAATATGACTCATATAGTCATAAGCTGTACCTCCAGCAAGTTGATCAATGACTAGAACCATACGTAAAGATGTAGTTGTTAAGTGCAAATTATTTACATGAACCTCCTCCTGGGTTGTATCATCAAAACCAAGTGTCAAATTTTTTGTTAAGAATGCCATCTCAGCAGTCTGGAGTTCTGAAATAACACCTAGCTCACGCATCATTTGCTCCCCAGTTGTGTGATGTGGAATGTCCAGTGTGTTCTCCAGTTTTATGAAGATGTTGTGGCACACAGTGAGTAGGAGCTTAACATGCCCGCTTGTCATAGATTTCTGCTCTAATATTGGATGAGAAGACTTTCTTATACCTGGTATTTTTTAGTTTTTGCTGCATTTGTTCTATTTTCTCCTGTAACATAAGCATGTCATTCTGAAGGGCATAAAACTTTGCATTCTTTTCAGCAATTTGTTGGCATAAGATGATTTCTTCATTAGACAGCTTTGTTTAGGCAAATTCTAGCTCTTAAACGAAAATTTGCAATTTGAAGCTTATTTAACTGTTAGTTTTAACATTGGAGTTTTAGTTTATTCCTCAAACTTCTAATTGTCTTGTCTTTGGGAGCGATAGTCTCATTGAGATGTTTAAATCTTGCCCTTACCTTAACCTTACATCCTCTCTATGCTTTGATAGCAATTTCACTAGCCAAAATACTTAACTGTCGTTTTAAGACTTTTGTTCTAGGAGACAACTGGTTAGCTCTTAACCTAGATAATGATGGTCTTGAATAAGATAAAGATAAAACACTTATGCGTTTAAGAGATGAGGTAACTGAGAAAGATGAAATAGTGTTACTTGAATTTGGGGTTGATTGTAATGACTGTAATGATATTTTTTTGCTGCACCATGAATCACACACATTATTTTTGGGTCCCATGATACTTTAAAATGTTAAATATAATTATTTTTAAAAAAAAAAAAATTTTTTTAACAGAATGTTTACATATTTCTGTTTAAGACAAAAACACATGAATTGCTTGATAAGATAACAAAAGTGCACATAATTATTATTTGATAATAATTATGAGCAGTTTTATCATAATAAATGTTATTTGCATGCTAAACTTTTTTCTTTAAAAAAAAATGACCATATGATGCATCATATAATGCACACCATCCAATACCTCATTCACTTATAATCATCATAAAAAATTTATCATAATAAATTATCAATAAATCAAAGTATAAAGTTAAACTATTAAACAATAGCGTATTACAAAAATAATGTGGTATTAATTAATAATATTAAACAATAACAATAAAATATATTTTATTATGATAGTTTTGATAATTACAATATTATAATAATCATGTGCCAATGGATTATTATGAGCAAATCAGAGGTGCATCATATGGATACTTTTTTTCAAGTTATTAAGCTATTATGATGATATTCGTTCTTGTTTTTAAAGAAATTGGCTATAATAATTATTTTATTCTATTTCATTTTATTAGAAAATTATTGCGAGGGCTGGCCCCCCATCCCCCATAATATTGCAAAAAATGTTAAGCAAAGGTACCTATTCTGCTACAAAAAATTAGGAGTCTGCTACATATTTTTCAATGAAATTTTGTATACACATAAAATTTAAAAAAAGAATCAACATACCTTTGATATCAATTTTATATCTGAACTACAACGAAGTTTTTCAGAACAGTAAATTCAATAATAGCAGTTGTAACTGCAAAAAAACAAACAAACACAAGAATGAGTTTTAACTATTCTACTTTTTAAAAAATAAATATGTTGATATAAAATTCTAAAAAATAACACAACAAAATGCACTCTTACAACACATACACCATGCACGCAATGATAAAATGGTCACAGATTTTGATTACAAAATTGGTGCCATACTTGGACGGATACGCACATACCTTTTGTATATGTAGATATGTATGTATATATGTGACCACCTTTTGCTTTAATAATGGCTTTACATATTTTTTTGGATATTTTTCAACAAGTTTTTGAAGTTTTTCTATTTGAAGATTGTTCCATATAGTTTGTAAATATTGCCACATATGAAATTCACTTGATGGTCAGATTACTTTGAGTTGACAATCAAGCTCATCCTATAGCAGTTCAATTAGATTGATATTGGGTGATTGAAATGGCCACTCAAGTAGTAAAAACTAAATGTTTTTGTTTATTTACTAAATGAAGGAGAGGTTTTTTTTGCAGCAATTCTTCCAAATTGGCCTTTTTTGAGGAATCAAAGTGTCACTGTTGAAACTGATATAGGGTTCAGTAGTGATATATTGATATCAGTTGCAATATGAGATGCAGTTTTGAATTGATCTTAATTGCCTATATTCAAAATTTGGCGATCATCATGTTTATTTGTTTATGGTGGTCTGCCAGAACATTTTCTATCAATATTTGATCTAGTTTGATGGTATCAAATCAAACATCCTTGCACTCCTGCTTCTGAAAAATTTTAAAACTCTGCAAATTCACAATTTGATTTGCCAGTCTGTTTCAGAATAACAATCTGGGCTCTTTTCTCAATCAATATTTATGTAGTTGGTGCCATTTTTCAACTAAAAAATGTAATTTAAAGTAAGAAAGATAGATAATAAAAAAATAAAATTAGTTTCAGTATTGTTGTAACATACTTCCTAATAAACTGACATAAACTGACATTTTACATGTCTCATAAACGTACTGAAATAGTAATCATGTATTACCAATAAAAATCATTAATTTAAATTCCAATAAAACTGAAATTAAGATGCACATTAAAGTAACAGAAATTAAGCTTTTTTTTAAAAAATTCTTTTTTTTCACATATTTTGACAATTTAAAATTAAATTGATACTTGAAAATTTGAAAACTAACTAAAGGCATTTTGTGTTAAATATGTACTGTATGATTGAGAAAAATTACAATAACAACATAAAAATCTTTTTTCAAGCTCTTGCAAACTTTTGAACGGTAGTTTGTGTGTGTATTTATGTATGTATGTATGTATGTATGTATGTATGTATGTATGTATGTATGTATGTATGTATGTATGTATGTATGTATGTATGTATGTATGTATGTATGTATGTAATGTAATGTATGTATGTATGTATGTATGTATGTATGTATGTATGTATGTATGTATGTGTGTATGTGTGTATGTATGTATGTATGTATGTATGTATGTATGTATGTATGTATGTATGTATGTATGTATGTATGTATGTATGTATGTATGTATGTATGTATGTATGTATGTATGTATGTATGTATGTATGTATGTATGTATGTATGTGTGTATGTATGTATGTATGTATGTATGTATGTATAAATATATACAAATTTGAAATCATAAATCGATTTATCTGAAAAATGTATTGACAATGTGCTCAAGAATTTTTATTTTGTGACAAAAATTTGGTGTTCAAAAATATTTCTAGGTCGTCTTGTATTTGAAAGGATTCGTGATAAATCTGTGACATATACTGCTGGAAGCAACATACCAAAAGCGCTTTCTAATAATTTCACTCCTGAGGAGGTTCCTGTTTCAGCAAAAGAAACATGTCAAAACTGGTTTTACAAAGTTGCCTCAATACGAGAATTGATTCCTAGATTGTATCTTTTTAAAATATTGCTACTAAAGTTAATTTTCATAACAAAAAAAAATTTTTTTTTTTAATGGAGAAAATTTATTTTTATTTTTTATACATTTACAGAAACAAACTAATCTTATAAAATTGAAATCTTGTCTTTTTATCAAGGGTTTATTTAGAAAATATCAGAAGGGGGATTTATTTATATACTTTTAAGTCTTTCAAATTTAAATTGTCAAACTGACCAATCTACTTTTCAAGGAGCTAAAACCAGGATAATCATTTTATGTATGTCATAAATAATAACATAATAAAATATTGGTAACATAATTAGGATGTGTTTTTAGTTGCATCTGTGTGTTTAAGTATACTTATTAAAATGTATATTTTAGTATAAATATGAACCTTAACAGGTTGTAATACCATCTAAGGTATGTGGAAATGGCAATAATGAAGTGCTATAGTTTTTTAACAGCTGGGTATGATATTAGTGTAAGATAAAAAATAAAAAAAATTTTTGTTAGCTTCTAAGATTTAATAAATTCCGTTTTTTAAATTTAGTGAATATGCTCAGGCCCTTTTTCGGTTAGCTCATCAAGTTCGTGGGATTGCTGATCCATTGGTGGCAGTTTATGCAAGGGCATATCTTTGTCGAGTAATAGTTTTTGTAAACTTTTTTTTTTTTTTTTTGTTAAAATTTTTTAGTTAAAGGTGAACAGATTTATATTCATATTTTTTCCTTTCTTTTCATGTTTTTTAGGTTGGAGTTCTTGTAGCTCCTACTGTCAAAGATCATTTGAACCCATGTTGGATAGATTTTCTAAATTCTTATAAGCAGGTAATTTTTTTTATTTACATGTATATTTTGTAAAACCTTTTACCCCTGATATATTTATATTATCTTACTAATCTAACCTTTGTAAAATTTAGTTGACGCGACCTAATGTGCAAGATAAAATACAGAATCTTGGTGAGAAGTTAAATTTTTTTTTTATTATTAGTTAGCAATATAATATGTCACCTTTCAACAATACTAGTTGTTTTATTAATGATTATTACAAAAAGAAATGCAATCTTATTACAAAAAGAAATTATTACAAAAAGAAATCAAGAGCAAAATTTATGTTAAGAGCAGTAAGTTAAAGGTTTTGAAGGGAAAATTATGAAAAGTTATAAAATAAGCTCTTCTTGTAATCCTCTGTTCCAAGAAAAACTTTAGTGTTACAAAAGTATTTTAAAAGATCAGTAATTTAATATGATTTGTCTGGCTTTTAACAGACATGCTGCTTAGTTGAGGTTTTATAGGAAAAAATGTTGGAAAGAAAGTTCTTTACTCTTTCATGAAATAATTTAATTCATTACTATCCTCTGAATAAACATAATCTATGATATAATCACCATTATTATCAACAACAGCTCTCCATTTATTAGGAAAGGGATGGATCCCATCCTTGTAGAAGTTGCCTGGCTGTTCTTTAAAGAATTTTTGAATGACATCTTTGAGCACGAATTATCAAAGCTCTTTTCAGACATGTGAAATTATAGGGCATGGAAAAGATGATAATCACTTGGAGCGATGTCTGGAGTATATGGTGGGTGGGACAAGATTTCCCATCCCATTTCTGTAAGCTTAAGAAAGCTCACTTTTACCATGTGTAGCTGCATACTTTTGTTGAAAAAATAAATGTGTTGGTGCTGTGGCCATGTTTGAGTGACTTTTTGCCTGAGTCTTTCTTTGACTATTACTGTCAACAACTTTCCAGTTGTTGACAGTAATAGTGATTATGATGATGTTAAGAGGAACCTTTCCCAATGAATAAGGATAGTGCAGCACTGATGTGTGAGAACATTGGATTGTGAAGGCTATACAGTGACTACTGAGTCTTGGATCCTACTCCACCAGTTTGCCCACCACTTCAGAATCAGCTTCAGTTGGACAACCAAACCTTGGATGATCATTGAGTTTTGTAGTGATTGAAATGAAAATGTTGAAACCAAATTTTACAAAGGCATTTGATAATACTACCTTAGCCTAGAGCTTGGCATATGTTATATTCAAACCCCTCACCAGTGGAATGACCTAGTGGGAACTCATGTAAGATGCAGTGTCAAATATCGTATTTCTGATCTGACATTTTATCTCAAATGAATCACCTCTACTCACTTATATAGTTGCAAGGAAATTTCTATAACATAAGGTAGCATTGATCTGTTAAAACAAAATGCTGGAACATTCCAAAAAATCATAGAACTTCCCATGTTGTAATGAGATTCATTTGTAATGGTGCAAAAGTGAAAGAAACACAATCATTGTGGATTTATATTTTATGTCTTATTGTAAAATGTTGTAGAGGAAGACTTGATTTCTAAAACTTATAAGCTAATAACCTTATAAGTTTTAGAAATCAAGTCTTGCTAGGTGAGAATATGCATGTGGAGATGAAGGGAATAACAGATAGATAAGTTCATTTGAACTTGAGATTCATTTATGTAGCTGGTATTTTAATTGTTAAAAACAGTCATATCAATCATGGTTTCTAATTTTTGAATTATTTTTAACTCATGATTATTTTGTTTTTTACCTTTAGACATGCCTACCTACATGGACTTGTTTTTACCTGCATTGGATTGGATATTACAGTGTATTTCTTACAAAGCTTCAGAGGTAAGTATTTTCTAACTTGATTTAATTGATATCAACAAAGTAAAAAGTTATTTTTCTTGAGATTTTCGTAAAAAGAACTGAAAAACATTTTAAGTAAGTTGCACAATATAGAGTTTATGTAAAATATAGCTTGGGATTTACAACTTATATTTTTGTGCTGTTCATAAAAGGTAAAGAAGTTAATAGGTTGTTATTAATAAAATAAGTAATCAAAGTTTATGTTGTATAAAAATTGTTTTAATAAATTTTATTGGAATATTTTAGGTATCCTTGACAGAAATACTAAATGAATGTAAATCATGTAAAAGCTCCCTTGTCCTTCATTCAGTTATATCAGCTTTTCAACCAAAGTATATTGCCAACAGGTAATTTAGAAAAATACACCAGTAGCTAGAAATTAACAAAAAAAACTAAGTTGTTGGCTATTTGAATTAATTGCACCACAAGTGCTAATTGATTAAACAATCCAACCATTATTATAATTGTCTCATGAGCTGACTTCATAAGATGTTTGAAAGCCTCTTCTGATGTGTAAAAAATTATTGTAAAGTCAGTAAAAAAATTGTTTTATACATTGAATTGTAATATGCTACAAAAATCTTGAGCACAAAAAAATCTGTTCAAGATAGCAAACCTGTCCTTTCAACATCAACACCTAAACTATTTATCCATGGCTTTAAAGTCATGCTGAGTATTTGATATGTACAAAAGGGCATTTTATCTTATTGGCTGATAAAACCTGGAAAAGCTTTCAAATGTACTATTGCGGCAGAAAGTAAGTATACACCCTACCCAAATCGTAAAAATAATAGTTTAATGTGGTATTTCTTATTTTTAGAAACATAATAGAAGCAATTATTGCATTCTGTGAATTTACTTAATCAATATTCTTTGCACTTCCTGTTTACAATAGTAAGTGTGACTCATGTTGTGTAGTAAAAATTAAACTTTAAAGAGTTAACTTTGTATTGTTTAATTGTGCAAATTTTGAAGACAAGGTTAGTAATTGTTTTACAATGTTATAGTATTGTTATTATAATTAAGTTTTTAATAACAATTAACAAATAACTTTTTTTTATTGTCCTAAAAACTTTCAAAATGGTTCTGACCAGTTTTGACTTTAGGCCAAGTCATTAATAAATTATTATTATCCATTGTTGAGATGCATGTTGGGTTTTAGAGAATTTTTAGTTACAATTTGTTAGTTTAAGCTAATTCACTTTTATATTTGAAATTATGCCCAAATATCGTCGACTGACAACAGAAGAAAGACTTCGCGCAGTGTTCTTGGCAGAAACAGGTGCAAGTTTAAGAAAAATAGCCAGAGAACTTACAGCAACACCAATGGGTATTAAGAAAATAATAGATAAACATATCGAAACTGGTTCAACAGCTGATAAGAGGCGATCTGGAAGACCAAAGAAAACAACTCCACACACTGACAGAGTGTTAGTTCGAATGTCCTTACAGGATCGTAGACTCACTGCCCCTCAACTCGGTTGAAAACTTTCTGAAGAACATGGGGTTACTCTGGCAACTCGAACTGTACATCAGCGCCTTCTGAAAGCAGGTCTTCGTGGATGTGTGGCTGCAAAGAAACCACTGCTTTCAGCTACAAACATTCGTCGACGATTGGCATTTGCCAAAGCACACAAAGACTTGACAGTAGATGATTGGAAACATGTCCTGTTCAGTGATGAAAGTTCTTTCGAGTTGTTCCTTAGTTCCAAACGAGTAATTGTGCGAAGAAGAGTTGGTGAAAAATTCAGTAAAAACTGTATTGCGCTTAACTCGTTCTTCTTTCAGCATGACAATGCACCATGCCACAAGGCCAAGACTGTCACAGATTTTCTTCGGCGTAATCAGGTGGCAGTACTTGATTGGCCTGCTCAGAGCCGGGACATGAATCCGATTGAAAATTTGTGGAGCGTTATGGCAAAGAACATTGAAGGAAAGAGGCCATCTAACTTGGATAGTCTTTAGTTAATTTTGCAAGATGCATGGAACAATATTGATGATGTTACAATTACTCGCCTGTTTGAGTCAATGCCAAACCGTATGAAACATGTTATTAAAGCACGAGGTTACCATACTAAATATTGATCAAACTGCATGTTCTTGATACAGAGTGTTGTTTTTGATGATTCTGATAAATAAAAATTGTGTTTGCAACAATTTACAGTGTTTTTAATTGCTTAAAATAATAAATGTATGCAAAACTCAATGGTGTATACTTACTTTATGCCGCTATAGTACTTTATTACCAGCAGACTAAAGTGATTTAGCAAGGATACTTTCCAGCCAACACATGATACTTTCCTGAAAACACTCAACTTCAGTTTGAGCTGTTTGAAAGTATTTCAATAGTTTGAAAGTATTTCACCTGATTTACAGTGTTCATTAGAATTTGGTCTTGATTGGTCCAATGTTTTGTTTGAATAATTTTTTTTTGCATCAGAATATTAAATTTTGAAAGATAGGTACAGTAACTTAGAGTAAAAGTTTCTTATTGGAATATACTACTTGGTAGTGGTAAACCACTAGTAATTTACCACTATACCAAATGATGTAGCAGTTAACACTATACCAAGTAATATAACACTATGCAGATTACATTTGTCATACCACCATACCAAGTACTATACCACTATACCAAATACTTTATCTTTATGTCGATTACTATAACCACTACACCAATTAGAATTTAAATAAATCACTTTTTTACTTCATTATTTAAATTTCTGTTAATGTTAATGTTAGCATTCACTTAATAATAAATGAATGCTAATGTTAAATGTCCAGCACTCTTTTGATTCTACATATCAACATTTAAAAAAGAAGCTCTGTAACAAGCATTAAACTATCACTTGCATTAATGATATTCAGCATTTCTGTTGAGTGCTTTTGGCTGTCAAATGTTAAAAAATTTCTAACCCTTCTGTAGCATGCTTCTGCTTATTAAAGTCTTTAATTTTATAGAGCATTGGATTTTATCAAATACATAAAAGAATCTGAAGATAACGGTTATCCAAAGGTAAAGTTTCCTTTCCTTTACAACATAATATGGTTCAAGTTATTATTTGGTTCTAGTTATTAGAGAGTTAAAATTATTATATGGTTGTAACTAATTTATGACTACAGTAATTATAATTATAAATATTTATACATGGTTGTAATATTTACTAGCTCATAATTATTAGAAAAGCATCAAGATTATGTGGCGTTGTTAATAAATTTTTTAAGTTTTATATACTATTTTTAATGATATCCTACTTTTAATTTTTTCCATAATTTTTCCATTTACTTTTCAATAAAGTAAAAGGATGTTGTGGAAGAGTTTTTTTAGTTTACAAATTTATCAAAAATTACTCTTATATTTAAACTTTATATCAAAAGATGTCCATGTTTGCTATCGTGCATAATAGACTTTTTTCTTTTTCTCATAAAATTTTGTGAATTAATGATCCAATCAAAGTTTAGGATCAGACCAGCAGTCATATTTTTTTTGTAAACAAAGTGTTGCATTTTTGTAGTTTCTATCTAGGTAGTATAAAACATATTACCACACTTGATTTTTTTAGAATATAGAATACAAAGTAATATAAGTTTATCCGTCTTGCAAACTTCATAAAAAGTTATTCATAAGTGATTTATTAATAATAAGTTGTAATGCAATTGTTTTTAGCACATGTTATATAACTCCTTGGGAACAAATGTTTGTTTGGAAAAACCTATTGAAGAAGAAAAGATAACAATACTTAATGAAGTTTGGAAGGTTGTAATGAAAATCAAGGAACCTGCTGTATGTTTTATATTTTGTGTGTGTGTCTAGTATACATTTAGTGTGTGTGTGTGTGTGTGTGTGTGTGTGTGTGTGTGTGTGTGTGTGTGTGTGTGTGTGTGTGTGTGTGTATGTGTGTAAGGGTAGGCCACATAAATTTTTCAAAACCAGTATTGTGATAATGGTTGCAATAAATATTGTTCTTTTCATTTTTGTTGAAGACTTTTTTTTATATAAAAGAGTACTGCCAAATTTTTCTATATTTAAAACATCTTAAAGAACCATGGACAAAATACTTTCTGGAAGGTTATGCTGATTTTTTATATATTTTGAAAAACACCTTTCCATTACTGCAGAATGCTTTTTTTTTTTTTTTTTTTATATTAACATAAACAAAGTTCATAATAAGGCTTTAAAATAGTAAGTTGATGAATGTAATATGCCCCCCCCCCTTTTTTTTTTTTTTTTTTTTTTAAATTACAGTTTATATGTATTTCAAAATAAAAAGATGATGAAAAGAATGCCAGTTCTTAAACAGAAAGATAAAGATATCAAATCAGAAAAGTCAAGAAAGTCTGTGAAAAAGAAATGGCCGTTGCTACTTGAAGCGCAATGTGCTCTATGCAGCCATATGCTACTCGGAGCGCAATACTGTACGCATGCGCTAAAATTTTTTTTTTTTTTTTTTTTTTTTTTTAAGTCTTGTTGATGTTAACCCTATCCCCATCCCTATCCCTATTTTTAACCCTAACTGCCTATCTAACCAGCTTTATTGTGAAATATAAATCGCACTGTTATAATAAAATAATTGCGCATGCGTGTGCAATATTGCGCTCTGAGCAGCTTATGGTTATGTAGAGCACATTGCGCTCTATGAAGACACTTCGAAAAGAAATATGTGAAAGTGTTGAAATCAACACTTTCAAAATTTTGTTGGAGAATATCACATCCTTCTTTAGAAGATTTAAAAACAAACTCTGCTGTCAAAAATGTTTACAAATTTTTCATGTTAAACTTATTTAATAGTTTAACTTAATTTTGAGGGTTTTTTATTATCTTTAGAAATATAATCAAAATAATTTCCATTTTTTGCAAAAACCTTCTTCCATCTTTTCAGAAACACATGAATTCCATTGTAAAAAATTTTTCTGGTTTTTGAGCTATCCAGTATTTAAACCAGTTTTTCACTTCTTTAAAGCAGTTAAAATCCTGCTCTCCAAGTGAATGCTGCATTGATCGAAACAAATGATAATCTGATAGAGCAATGTCTGGTGAACCTGGCGGGTGGGGTAAAATATTCCAACTTAATTCTTCGAGATTTTCTCCTATGCATTTTGCAATATTTGGACAATCATGCTGAAAAAATAAAAAATAAAAGTCTTGCATTTCAAGGTATCTTATTGAAAACGTTTGAAAGTAAATAGAAGTTGCTTGCAAAATCTAAAAAGAAGAATTTCAATAAGAAGCATTTAATTGAACAGAGCTTCACTCAAATATTAGATGGCATTTTTAATATATTTTCTCCCAGTAATAAAAGTTTGAAGAATCCAGTGTTAGGAGGAAAAAAGGAAGATTGGGAAAAAAAGAGAAGACAAATGATAAAGAAAAGAGAAGGAAAATAAATGATGAAGAAACTTTTCAATTGGTTGGTTACAGCAGTGGCTCAGCTGAAGAATCTGTTGTGACTGAAACTAGTATGGTTTCTATGGTTTCTGCATTTCAGAGTTCTCCTAAAAGTAGTCTTGAGTTTAATATTTCGAGTTAAGAGATAAGAGAGATATGGATCAAACACTATCACTAAAATCTAATACCGAGTTTCTTGGTAAAAACAAAGTTTTTTGGTTAATCCAATGATAATAGCAAAATTTGCTATTGATTCCTCATCTTACAATAATACTTATGCAATTCTAGTTCTAGATTGGTTTTGTATATATAAAAAATAATTTATTATGACCAGTCTTTAAACTTCTTTTTCATTATATGCAGGTAGTGTTGGGCTATCAACATGGATCATCTTTTTTAACTTTGCTATTACTACCAATAAATTAAATACCTTGATGACCTCTTCATTGATCCTAGAAGCATTTCAGAGCTCTTTATTTAAAAAAGAAACAAAAACTAATGGCAATATAGGATTTTCAGAAAGAATTGATTTATTCAGAGAAAGTTTGACTCAAAAACCTAAATAGGTCCCTAGATCTTGAAAATTCTTTCTTCAAAAAGAAAGTAGGCGAAACTCTTAAGTTCTTAGAGAATGATGTAAAGTCTAGCCATCCACAAGATGATTATAAGGAAGCTGCAGAATTAACACTTTATCTTTTAGGCAAATCAGAACCTAAAGCAAAGGAGACTTGGAATAAATCATCATGCTAGTTTGATGTCACATTTGTTGTATATGCCAAAGAGGTTTATCTTTAAGGAAGATTTACTTTATTCTGATGTAGTAAAATTTAAAAATCTTTTTGACTTTAGGTCAGTTTTTTATGTTAAAGCTTGGCTTTAAGCAACAAAAGGTTCTGATGCACCAGTTTATTATATTACGTTATACAAAGATTTAAAAGCTCTGGAACAGATATCAGGCCTCTCTGCTGCAGCTCAGAAAACTCAAGATGCTCTTAACAGACACTCTTGGTATCTAACTGAGGAGTGTCTATCTTCAGTCTCTTTTCTAATAAACTTTCTGCAAAAGAAAAAACTGAAATTGCGTTAAAATTAAAGAATATGGGAATGCTACTTGCTATCAATTTTAGAAAAACTACTCTATTATCAATTCAAGAGACATACTATCATATGTTGGGAAATATTGGTTCCTCTTTCATAATTTGAATAATAATGGGAAATGGCTCAAACTTCTTTAATAGGAGAAAAGTGGAAGCTATTTAAAGATGAAATTTTTCATTAAAAAATCAAGGTTAGCTAAGATGCAACTGAGTGAGTAATCAAGTTATTTTCTAATTATCTTACAAAATATAAAAAACAGATACAAAAGGTAAAACAAGTGTATTGAAAAATTCTATTACATTTTATAAACAAAAATGTTGGGTAATTTTTAGGATTATTAAGCAAATTTTTAGAATTGGTTAAAACTCATAGAAAACTTTTTAGTTGCTTGTTAGTGGCTTGTTAGTGACTTGTTAGTAGTTTGTTCATAATCTGAATAAGAAGCAACTATTCTCTGACTTTGTTCAATACAAAGACTACCTTTTCTCAATTATTCCAAATAACACTGTACCAGTAAACTGGATTATATGAAGAAATTGATTTATATTTTAAACTTAATATGTATTTTTCCTGATAGAAAATGTATTTTGAACATTTGGAATCAATACAAAATGTTCCCCTTCCCCCCTCAATCCCCTAGCTCTGTCTGATAATTTTTCTTGGGAATATTTTAGAATGTGAATTATTAAAGCAAATTCACAATACCTAGAACTACCCTGTTTTTTTTTTTAAATAATACTTTTAATATGTAAAGGAACAATTTTTCATGCAACAGAAAATTAAAGTCATGAGTTTTTATGTAAACAATATGAAGCAGCCTGTAAATTTTCTCTTTCAGTAAATGGAGAGAATGTTTATCCAAGCTAAATAGAATTTTAACTTAATATTAAGACTGAATTTTTGTTTTAATAATGATCAAGCATTAAGAGTTTTAATATTGTGTGTGAAATGTCAATATATTTTTTTTATTTTTACTATTATAAATTCTTTTTTACTTTAGAAATACATTTCTTGTGCCGAGGTTTGGATTGAATACCCATTGAAATACTTGACCTCACATGAAGTTGACACATTACTTGGAAATATTATAAAGCATATGATGCCCAATCATTATTTTGAAAATCACTATATTGAAGTAAAAAAATTATTTACTTTTAAAAATAACTAAAATACAAATTTTTATTGAAGCTTTCTGTTATATTTGCTGTATGCTCAGATAAGCATACAACAAACAATCAAAAAGTTGAGATCACTTCTTTTTTTATCACATTTTGCTCTAAAAATTTAATGTAAGAGATTTGATGTAATTTTTAAAAACAGTTTTTTGTACTACTTGATGATTTAAGTTGCTGTCATTATTTTTGTGGTATTTTACAAGTTTTTAAAATATTTAATGGAAATCAGATGGAATATAATTATGAGATCATGATTGTACAATCAAAAAATTGTACAATCAAAAAAATTTTTAGATCATGCTTTGTGATGTTATTGGTAACACATTACTGTCCTGTGTATTTTTTTTATTAAAACATTACCTCTCTCCTTGTATCATCTAATAACTTTCAAGCTTGAGTCTTGTCCTGCAACTTGATTATGAGATAAAACTCTTAAAACTTCTTCAGTATTAAGTTCCTGTTTCTCCTTCAAGATTCCATTTGATTTTCCCATTCTGCAGTTTGACAATTTATATTTTAAGTATTGGTATAAAATTATTCAAATGAAAGAAAGTGTGTCAAAGTTCCTTAAATATCGCATTAAAAAAAATCTTTTTAAAGTTTATTAAAATTCAAGTAGTTGTAAGTAAATGTATTTCAAAACTCAAATTGCCAAAAAGTTTTAATTCTGCATAAAATTAAAAAAAAAAATTTTTATCAATTAGTTCTGAAGCTATAAAGTAAAATATGGTTTAAAAACACATTTTTTAGGTACTTCTTTTGTATATATTTTATTTATGCTTTTAAGCTTTTTGATGTGGTAAGTTATGTTTGTTAAAATTGTATGTAAATTATAAGTAAAATCATATGGAAATTATATGGAAATTATTTGTAAAATTACTGCAAAAGTAGGATTTTTGTTGAAATAATGTAAAATACTGCAAGTTTTCTTTTATTTGAAATTTGATTTTGTAATCCTTATAACTTGCTGTGCTAAAGCAGCTTTTTTTCTGTGTTAATATTTAAAACATGAAAAAAGCCTGTGTGCATTGATTTTACATATGCACATTTTAAAGTGGTTGTAATTTAATATTTTTACCTTTTAGCTTCTTTCTATTTTGTCAAAAGTTGTTTCTATGATGGAAGATTTCAACTCAGTCATTACAATGGTAATGAATTTTAATTGTGCTCTTTCTCTTCTCCAAACAATTTTTTATCAAAACATTGAATTAAGATTTTAGCATGATTTTATTTTCAAACTTCCTTTTAGAATAATTTTTTGCCATTTCTGGATATGTTTCAAAAAGACTCTATAAAAGTAGAAGCTAGTAAAACAATCATGAATGCTTATAACAGGTTAATTTTATATATATACATACATACATACATACATACATACATACATACATACATACATACATACATACATACATACATACATACATACATACATACATACATACATACATACAGTATTGGACAAAACATTTGCAACCAATATCGAACAATGCTAAAAAGTGTTCCTAATTTTACATATCTTAAAAACGAAACAAACTATACTACCACAGCAAACAGTTCAGGAGTCTGGAGTCATAGCATGCCATGACATGAGCAATCAGCTGACAGGTGACAGCACACAGGCAGAATTTCGTTGACAAGTGCCATTTTGCAGCGGAAAAAACAAGTGAAACTTTTTTGGTTTGTTTCATTTTCTTAAGTCTGGTCCGTGTCAATGTCATGGAAGTTTTTTAATAATTAAAGTTAGTATCCAGAAGTTTCCAGAAGCATGCAGAAGCTTCCAGAAGTTTCCAGAAGAAGCATCTGGAAGCATCCAGTAGCATCCAGAAATATTTTTATGACTTCAAGTGCAAAAATGGCTCCCGACAGTCTTGGATTGGAACTAAGAAAGAAAATTATTGGCGATTATGTAAGTGGAATGTCACAAAAAAGTATTTGTGATAAATATCGCGTGAAAAAATGGACCGTATCAAGACTATGTTCCAAATATCGTTCTACAAGGAAGTTGGCAGCAGATAACAAAGGTGGAAGACCGCGTTCCACCACTTCTAGAGAGGATTCTATGATCGTCAGATCCGTCAAGAAGGATCCCTGGATATCATCAGTCGAGATACAAAAGCAATTAGAGCTGTATCGGACCGAACAATCAGACGACGTGCTGTTAAGGCCGGATTGTTTTCTCGACGCCCTGCAAAGAAACCGCTGATTTCACTAAAAAACCAGAAGAAAAGACTCCTGTTTGCTACATCTCATATTGACTGGAATGTGCAGAAATGGCGAACTGTCCAGTTCAGTGATGAATCGAAGTTCAACATCATTGGGAGCGATGGCATTTGTTGTGTACATCGACCTGACAGAAAACGCCTTGATTTATGTTACTACCATAAGACCATGAAGTATGGTGGAGGCAATGAAATGGTCTGGGGGTGTTTTTCTGCTAACGGTCTAGGTGCAATACATCGAAACGATGGAATAATGGACCGTTTCATGTATATAAATATCCTGAAAGATGTTATGTTACCTCATGCCAAATGGAATATGCCAATAAAATGGGTTTTTCAGCAAGACAACGATCCAAAACACACAGCAAAAGTAGTCAAGCAGTGGTTTCAAGACAACCACCTACCAGTGATGGATTGGCCGCCTCAATCTCCGGATCTCAACCCTATCGAGAACCTGTGGGAGATCGTCAACCACAGAATTAATCGTGAAGGTGTTCGTAATAAGGATCAACTGTTTGAACAAATCCAAAAGGCCTGGGCAGCGTTTCCACAAAGTTTCATTGATCACCTGATCGAATCTATGCCTCAAAGATGCAAGGCTGTGATCGACAACAAAGGATTCGCCACAAAATATTGATAGCGAAATACAGCTTGGTCAACATTTTGTCGAGTTGCACTTGTTTTGTCGAGAAGGAAATCAACTCTTTTTAATACTTTTGATTAAGTTATTAATTTTCGTGTACAAATAAGGAACTTTGTGATGAATAAAACTTGAAGAACTTTGTCTCTAAACAGTTACATAGTTATTTCTCTAAATTGAAAAAATGCAGCACTTTTATATAAAGAAACTAAATTAGCATTATTTGGTTGCAAATATTTTGTCCAATACTGTACATACATACATACATACATACATACATACATACATACATACATACATACATACATACATACATACATACATACATACATACATACATACATACATACATACATACATACATACATACATATTTTTAAAGTTATTTCATTATGTAAGTTTGTGACCAGTTTGATTTTTGTTGTTTTTTTAACATAGAAGTTGTGCTGTACTTTCTGATCCAGCAATTATCAATGCATTGATGGCAATCTGTAAGACTATGCATGATTCAGTCAGGTTGGAGAAATTATTGTTTTTGAGGAAGTTATCATTTTGTTATCTTAAAAGAAAATATATTTTGAATTAATTTATTAAGGCCATCTTTTCAGTGCATTATCTTTGGATGATGATAAAAGAGTGATTGGCAATCTAATTTCAACTTTTGTTTTAACAGTGAAGTTTTTTTTTTTTTTTTTTTAAATAGAGATGTTATCATTCATAAAATTTTGAAATGTTATGATGAGTTTTTAGTATCATGAAAATTTTTTGTACATCTAAATATAGCGTAAAATATTTCAACTATAATTTTTTATTCAGGTAACATTTGGGCGAGATTTTGAAAAACAACTTGAATATTATGTAGATGCCAGGGGTTCATTTTCAAACCTTGATGCTGTGCTAATCATTTTAATTCATGTGAATTTATATTAATTGTTTTGATGTTCATTTTTCCCAAATATTTTCCTGATTTTATTGTATGTATTTTTATTTACTGAAGTAAGTTATTAAAAAAAAATTTAATTCAAGTGTGTTAATCGTTTGGCTATTCAAACGCAACAAGTTGTAAAAGGAAACCACACCCAAAAGACATCAGCATTTATTAGAGTAAGATTTTCTCACTAATCCACTTTTTTACACAAAATTTAATTTTGTACTCATTAGATTTTTTTATTCTTTCACACAACATTTAACATTTACACTACTTGTAGACTTTTACTTGTGGATTTTCAAAAATTTTTCATTATTCCTAATTTACTTCATTAAGGTTAAAATTGGTTTTTTCAATTCAAAAGTTATGTCAACTTTTTTTTCAATTACCTCTTTGAACGATTATAGGTAGCATTCTATTGATTTGCTATGATGTAAGTTGAAATTTTAGGCGTGCATGGCTTATTGTTTTATTACAATCCCATCTTTAATGGACATATTTACCCGCTTGAAACTTTATCTTCTGGTAGCACAAACAGCTCTATCTAATCAAGCAGTGGGGCAAGGTAAAGTCTTTCTATGTAATTAACCCATGGCTTACTATAGTGACAGGCCGAGTAAATGTACGGCTTTAAAGAAAACTGTAGGCGAGTTTTTCTATTAACAATGTGAAATATGGCGTGATTAATGAAAAGGACGTAGTCTTTCTATTTGATATGCAATTAATTTCAATTATATTGTATGTGTATTAAATTTACTTGTTTTATAGATTTAAATAATTAGATTCATAAAATATGGTTTTTAAGTGTTGTGTCAGAGGTAAATACGGTGTGTCAGAGGTAAATACAAAGTCTGTGAAGATTTTTCGCCTTCCAAATAAAAAAAATCTGTGTGAATGTAAAAGATGGATAAGTGCTATACCTCAAGATAACATTCCAGATGGTCCAAATGCTTTTATTTGTGAAGATCATTGGCCTAAAAACTATGAAAAAGTTTTAGTTTACGGAAAGTTAAAAGCAAAACATCCACCATCTGTATTTTCTTGTGCAAATTCAAGTCAAATTCCAACTCCACAGGCACCACCAAGACCAACAAGTAAATCATTACCATCCTTTAGAAGTATTGTGCCTGATGAAATTGAGGATTTTGTAAAAGCTGACAATATTTCATCCTTTGATGATTTGTGTGAAAAAATAATATCTAAATCTATTTTTTTTTTTTTTTTTTTTTCAATAATATCAAATCTATGAAATCTGTTTACATCTTCAATCTGCTAATGATGAAAAATGATTTATTTTTTGATAGCTACCACTGTGGTATAAAGTACACCATAAAACCTCTTTCTTTCAATCATATAAATACTATTAACTGTATTAGTTGTCTCCATGCTGCAGTAAACTATCTGAATTCTTTACCAATTGATCACAAAAAAAGTATTATCATTGAACAGATGTTAAGTATGAACTGTGTTTATTGGTGAAAAAAAATATTCTCCTGATATGGTTGCCAGGGCATTTGAGTATTTCTACCAAGTATATCACTGATGACAAAATTGACATCAAAAGTTAAAAATGTTGGAGATAATGATTTTTTAATGTTGTATTTTGACAAATGTTCTATTTCTCAGACTGGTCATTCTACTAATTGATGAAATTTATGTTAAACCACAGTTAACATATCAAGGAGGTAACATTTTTGGTAAAACTGTTAACTCCCCAAATGAATTGGCAAAAACAGTTTTGGGTTTAATAATTTGTTCTTTGTTTGGTGGAAAACAGTTTTTGTATAAAGCATCACCAGTAAAAGGTTTAAATGCTAGATTTCAGTATGATCAAACAATGCAAACAATTGAAACAAAAAAAATTGTGGTGGTTCTGTTGTTGTTGATCTTTGCAACAATAATAAAGTAAATAAAAATACTTTTGGAATGCTTAATCTCCTTAATACTTGGTGCACTAATGATAATATTTTCCTTCTTTATGATTTTGTTCATTTAATAAAATCTATTCACAATAATTGGCTCACAGAAAAATGCCAAGAACTATGTTTTACTTATGAAGGTGTTTCAAGAACTGCAAAATGGTTAGATCTTAAAAAACTTTTTTAATTTGAAAAAGATGCTATTGTAAAACTGTCTAAACTAAATGAAACTGCAATTTTTCCTAAATCAATTGAATGTCAAAATGTGTCAACTTGTTTAAGAGTATTTTGTGATGAGACTGTAGCTGCTTTAAAAACTCATTCATCCATAAAAAAATGTTGAGGACAGTACAGTTTTTTTATCTATTTTAATGAAATTTTTTTAAATTGTTAATGTTAAAGAACTTTATGAAAACATTTGTACTAGAGATGAAAATCATGCTGTTTTTTCATCAAACAATGATGAACAATTGAACTTTCTTTTAAATTTCGCTGATAAGGTCAAATAAATGGCACCTGAAATACACGGTCAAAGGTACTTCTCGTGCTTTTTCCCATATGTGTCATGGAATGGTTGAACTAGTGAAAGATTTACTAATTACAAGTCATAAGTATGTTTGTCTGGGAGATTTTACTAGTGATCCTATTCAGAAAGCATTTGGAAAACTTCGACAAGGATCAGGTGGTACCTATTTTACTAATGTTCAGCAAATATTTCAAAATGTTGACATAAAAAAAACAAAACTTTGCTTAAATATTGGTATCATAGCTAATGATTTAGAAGTTTCATCAAGTCATTTGTGTGACAAATGTAGTTATGTTATGCAAGATGATACTTTGTTGAATGTTTTTCATAATCTTTCTGTTATTGAAAGCAATTTGTCTAAAGAAATTAAAATGTCTTTGGTTTATATTGCTGGCTATGTCAGTAGAGAAGATCCTCCAGTTGAAGATACATCATTTTGTTTTGACCAATTTTGAGAATATATCAGAGAGATTAATCATGATGGGTAAACTTTGCCTGGTGATAACATCTGCCATTGTATATTTTAATCGTACATTTTATTTCACCATCTTTAAAAATTTCTATCATGTTAGCTTATCTAACAGCTTTTTGATGGTGTCTAACTTATATGGATTTACCAATGTTTCAAAAAAACATTGTAGAATCTTTGCCAATATATTTTTTAACAATTATTGCCATCTTTTACTCCCTGCGATCTTCAAAGGAACCCAAAATGAAAATATTGAAACCATCTTAAATGTGATATATATAATATTGTTTTTTTTAACTAATTCTAGTTTTATTTGGAAAAGTCATGTTTTTTTTTTCATAAAGATGTTCGAGCTTTTAGTACTATAAAAAGTGAGTCTTTACTATGTTATAATGAAATGCGGCTGGTTTGCATTTAATAAACGATTTTTTCATTTAGGAGGTTTTTTTTAGTTACAAAAACCTTTATTTATGATAAATTAATAACTATCTAATGCACTAATGAATCTTTTTATTAAATAACCCAAAAAAATGAATGCTTCCTTAAAAAAAAAACTTGCCTACAGTTTTTTTAAAAGCCGTATGTTTACTCGGCCTGTCACTATAGTAGGCCATGATTTAACCTCATCTGCATTGAGGAACAAAAGTTAGGAAGTACAATTTTTATGCAACTTCTTAGCTTTTGTAATATGTTTCTACCTTAACCCTTATTAGTTGTAGATGGTAATCAGCACTTTCAGGGGTTTTCTATCACAGGTCTAAAAAGTAAGGTAATTAATTTTTATGAAAAAATGTTATAGCCCTAAACAGACTTTTATTTTGTGTTCTGTCAATTTCTTGTTGGATTTTAAACTTTTTGAAATGAGCTTGTATATGAGGGATGTAAGTCATAAATTCTAAAGCCTGGTACAGATAGGGTTAAAGTGCTTTTCTTCTGAGCCACACTGAGTTAGAGCAGTAACTCATAGGATCATTTTGACGTGTCTTTGTATTTAGTCAGAGCCTTGCTTAATGTTTTAGAAGAATATGTTCAGGATAACTTTAGCAGGCTTCATTTTAAAACCACTGCACTATGGTTTCTGAGACCCGATTTTTTGGCAGAAACCCATTTTATTTAAGTTCTAAAAAAGATTTTTTTTATGTGGTACCTTAAAGTAAACCCATCAAAGTGATAATAAATGTTTTCTATTTTTAAATTAATTGCCTTGTTTGTTTTTAATATGCACTCATGTTGAGGATATATTTAATCTCAGCTTAGTTTACAGTGAGTTTGCATTAAGTGAGCTGTTAATTTATTAATACATAACTTTTGAAATAATTAACATTTTTGATTGCTGTAAAGAAAATTATTTTTATACAGGTATATACTTATTAAAATTATTTAATTAAATTAAAATACTGCATTGTTATATTGATTTTATAAAAGAAATAAGCGCGTGTATAGAATTTTTTTCTTCCTTGACATTTTTCAAAACTTTGATTTGGCATTTAAAAAATCTCCGTATTTCTCTAAAAAATATTTTTACATGATTGAGTTTTAGTAATGTTCAGGAATATATTCCAATTTTCAGTACTTGCCCCTAGTTGCCCCAATTAAAAATATATCTGTTTTTATGCACTGATGTTCTGTTTCAAATACGAAGATTTATTTAATGTTTAGCTGGAAAAGAAACATATAAATGAGAAAAAGTCAAATGTTTTTGAGCATGTCATTCAAATAGTTAGAAATGATGAAACAGTAGTTATTAGTAATAATATTAAAAAGAAAATATGTCATTTGTGCAATTCTTTTGAGCGAAAATGGTCAGATTGTCAAAGAACAATATGCCGATTTAAAAGTAAAAATTTGGATTGGTTGAAAAGGGAAATTACATTTACTGATGATGCAATTCCATCAACATCTTCTGGACGACCAATCAAAAAAATTCTTAGATCATGCTTTGTAATATTATTGGTAACACATTACTGTCCTGTGTATTTTTTTTTATTAAAAAATTACCTTGCTCCTTGTATCATCTAATAACTTTCAAACTTGAGTATTGTCCTGCAACTTGATTATAAGATAAAACTCTTAAAACTTCTTCAGTGTTAAGTTCCTGTTTAGTTCCTTCAAGTCAATCAATTCCATAAACATCTTCTGGATGACCAAGGTTATCATATACCGAAAAATTGGATCGGGCCAAGAGACTGGAAGCATCAGAGTTATGCCGAGATAGTTTGCACAAAACATCTCTTATATTATAAGCAGCAGGTATGGCTGCACGTCAGCAAAAGAAACATGATTTAGCATTGGTTCTAAAAAAGTTGAACACAAGTCCATCTCGGCCAACTAAAATTAAAAAAACTATATTTTCACCAAAAAAAGAAACAGTACATTATACAGCCAAAGAAGCATTAGAATTAATTTTGGATTCTAATTTAAGTAAACAACAGTATCAAAACATTAGACAAGGTGCTGTTATCAAAAATTGTAAAATGTATCCAGATTACAAAGAGATTTGGAAATGTAAATCAGCATGTAGACCAAATGGTATATCAATTTCTGATATCATTGCACAAGTACCATTAAACAATTTGTTAGAGCATACAGTGAAACGTATTGTACAATTACAAGAAGAAGTGATTTTTCAGCACATGGAATCCATTAATACTAACGAAATTATAGCCGAGATGATATTTAGTTATGGTTTTGATGGCAGTTCCGGTCATTCTGCCTATAAACAAAAATTTGATACAGCTGGTTGTCATTCTGATTCAAATTTATTTGTGACAACTGCTGTACCACTCCATTTGAACTCAGAAGATAATAACATCTTATGGAACAATCGCACTACTCAATCTGTGCGGTTTTCTAGACCGTTAAAAGTCGAATACATAAAGGAGTCCACAGAACACATTTTTAAAAAAAAAACAAGATATTGGTGGGCAAATAAGTATGTTAGAGCCAATAACACTTTATTTGTCTAATAGTAAAAAAATTCAAATCAGCTGTACTTTATTTATGATTGATGGCAAAGTTTTAAATATTTTAACTGGAACAAAATCAAACCAAGCTTGTCCAATATGTGGAGCTACTCCCAATGATTTTGTTAAAGTGCAGGAATTCAAAACCGCAGAATCATTTAAGCCTAAACCTAATACTTTGCAGTATGGCATTAGTCCTCTATATGCTTGGATATGATTTTTTGAATGCATTGTCCACATATCATACAGATATGATTTGTGTAAATAGCAAATACTAGGAACAAGAAAATTCTTTTATGTAGAAAAAAAGAAATACAACAACGGTTCTTTAAAAATTTACACCTTCACGTGTATAAACCAAAAGTAGAAGGTTTTGGAAGTACCAACGATGGCAAAACTGCATGCCGAGCATTTGAAAATGTTAAAAAATTTTCAAAATAACTAATGTGGATGAAGAATTGATAAAAAAAAATTTAAAACTATTCTTATATGCATTTCTTCCCAGTATCAAATTAATTTAGATAGATTTGAAAAATATTGTTTTGATACAGCAAAACCTTACATGTCTAAATATCCTTGGTATCCAATGCCTGCAACTGCACATAAAGTTTTAATACATGGCAGACAAATTCTATAAAATACAGTACTACCAATTGGTATTTTGGTGAAGAAGGGTCTGAAGCCAGACATAAAGTTTTTAAACATGAGAGACAATTTCATGCTCGTAAAACCAGCAGAGAAAAAAATATAGAAGATATTTTTCATAGAGCCTTAGATACCTCAGATCCTATCATATTCAGTATTAACTTACATAGAAGAATTCAGAATCATCTTATGTTACCTCTTCCTTCTAAGGTAATAAGTTTACTAACAGAAATGCCATCTAATACCTTGTAACATCAACATAGCAAAAGCGAAGAGGGTAGTGAAAGTGATGACAACTATGGCGATGCAACTTCCGACAAGGACTTAATTTCCGTAAACTATTTAGATTTAATTACACTGGATAATGAAATATAGTTAAAATTTAACTGATTTTTTTAATATGAATTCATCTAATGATATATTTTACAATAGATATAAATAAAATATATCTATATATTAAATATATTTATATATTTTATATATATATATAAATATTTTATATATATACATATTTTATATATATATATTATATATACCCATATTTTATATATATATATATATATATATATATATATATATATATATATATATATATATTAGTCATATAAAATTAAGAAATAAAAGTTATTAGCTATTTTGTCTTTAAATTGAAGTTATTAATTTATGCCAAAAAATCACGCCTCAGAAACCATAGTGCACTGTATTTGTCTCTATACCATTACTTTTCTAAGTAATTTTTTCAATTTGTTACAGCTGATGGTCTACTTAGAGCTGCAATTCACTTGTTATTAGAAGTTCCAAAAACTACTGGTAATTTTATTAATTATTCTAATATTACTTCAAATATTATTTACAAGTATTGATTATATTAATAAAGTGTTTAACTTTCTCAGTTGTGGAAAGCAAAAATCTTTCAACAGAGCAATATGTTGTTGAATATATTAATCATATGCTTTCTGTTATTCTTGCTGTCCCTGTGAGTTATTTTATTTACTTTGTGATATAAAAGATTCTTAATTTTATATAGTTTTTTTACTTTTATTTTATTTTTTATTTTGTTATTAATCTTTTAAAATATTTTAGATTTTAGGGTTATTTCATTATAGGATCATCCTGATCAGTGTGTTTTGTATTTGGTCAGAGGCTTATTGAATGTTTTAGAAGAATATGTTTGGGATGATTTTAGTGATGCAAAATTCAGGCTTTATCTAAATTCAATTTGTCTTCTCTCTGCCGCTTCTCAGGTTAATTGGTTGAGACTACTACATTATTACTACATGTAATATTTTTTTCTTAGAACTTCACTTTTCTGGTTTTAGGAAACCTATATCTACAAAGTGGAAAAAGGTAAAATGTTTCAAATCTATTTTTTACACACAAAAAATGTACGATGTCTAATGTTTGTACAATCATTTAGTACCAAGTTTGAAAAGAAATTTAATTGCTTATTTTAAAATTTTTAGTTGACTCCAATGATAAGTTGTATGGTGCTGGTCAGAAGTTTGTTGAAGAGGTTAACAAAATCATAAATGTCCTTGTAACTGAAGTATTAAATAGAATCAAAGATGCTTGTGAAAAGGTTTTTTAAATGTTTTTTAACATAGTTGTGAAAGGTTTTAAATATACAAAAGTGTATATTTTGTATTACATTTAACATCAAGTTCAGTTTAGAAATGTGCTAAATGTTTACAAAGTGAATGCAATAGTTGTGTAGAAAATGCTCAATTTATACAAAGTGAATACAAATCATGCTTTTGTAAAAATTATTTGTTTAAAGCAAATTTGTGTGAAAAGTGGCAAAATTTAAATAAAATGTTTAAATGATGTTTTTACTTCCATGAGAAAGTTTTTGCTTATTTCATTTCAATGTTACTCTTTTTAGAACAAAAAGAATCAATCATTTATGTGTGTAGCATTTCTAAATAGGTTTGTATTTTTTTGTTTGTTTGAATTTTTAGTAAGTTTTCGAAATACTAAAGAGAACACAATCATGTTTGTTTAGTTGGCTGCACCTAACTTCTATATGTGAACTGTCTTTTGTTGTATAACAATCTTTTAGTTCTGCCCAAAAATGTTCTACTAAATGCAACTCTGGTACAATAGGATCATTATGTTGTTTCATTACAAATTCAATGTTTTTAAGTTTTAAATAGGCTTTCAGTTTGTTCAAAGCGTATAAACAAAATAAACTCATAAATATTTTTTTAAACTAAATAGTAATTCTAATGCATCAACATATGAAAATTAAATATTTCAAAGAAACTAATTTGTTCCTACAGACCATCTAACAAACTTTTGATTAGGTGTTCCTCATAAGCTTGTGCACTGCATTAGAATCATAACTATTCAATGCTTTTTTTATATATATAAAATCTTTGAAAGTTTTTGTTAGTTTTGAATAGACGTTTTTAAAAAACTTAAAGTGTTTCGGGTGTTTTTCAATAATTTTTTTTAATCTAAAAAATTATCCATTTAGGAAACTAATATTTGAAAAGAAGTTTCTTTACTATATTTTTTTATCTTTATCTTTTTGTTAAGTGTTCAATCAAAAATCTGTTAATTTAAAAATTTTCTTTTGAATTAATGTCTAGAACTTTTGAAAAATCTATCCATTTATGTTAAGGATTTTAGCTCATGGAGATTTATCTTCAACATCTATGTGTAAACTAGCGCAGAACCTCTGGTTGTTGGCCTTCAATAACCCTTATGTTGATCAAAGTTTGATGGTTGGTTCTTTTTCTATTTATGAAGTAATTAAAGTAATAATGAGATAATAGTAGAGAGAGAGAGAGAGAGAGAGAGAGAGAGAGAGAGAGAGAGAGAGAGAGAGAGAGAGAGAGAGAGAGAGAGAGAGAGAGAGAGAGAGAGAGAGAGAGAGAGAGAGAGAGAGAGAGAGAGAGAGAGAGAGAGAGAGAGAGAGAGAGAGAGAGAGAGAGAGAGAGAGAGAGAGAGAGAGAGAGAGGCAGAGAGGCAGAGAGAGGCACCACTCAAGTTTTTTTTTTTATTTATTTAACACTAGTAAGAAATTGTTTAATAAAATACTTTTGAAAACTCATGAAAAAGTGGGCTAATTATGTTTACAGGCCAGGTCTTCTCACTAAGTTTTGATTATTGTTTTGAATTTGAATTTTAGTTTCATCGAAATAAATTTTGTATAATAAAAAAAATTAATATTGTTACGTTTTCTTCATAATAAAAAATACACGGTTTGTAGATTTGGGGTCCTAATATCAATGAAATACCCTATGAAAATCCTTTTAAGGGGTGATAGTGCATGCCTAAGGGAGCCCAAAATAAAGAGTTTTGAAATCCCTCATTAACATCCAAAGCATAATTTTGGTCAAGAAGTTTATAAGATTTTGCATACCATAATGCGATCTATTTAAGTGCTTAAAATGCTACAAGACATGCTTTGTTTAAACAATATATATAATATAAAATGTAATGCATAAAAACAAAACTTTTTTATTTTAAAAGTTTTTATCCAAATATGCATCTTATTGCTGTTCCGATGTATCATGAGAAGTTCTCAAGTTCGAACTTTGCCCCTCGGTTAAAAAATTACAAGCCAATAATTTTTTCGGGAAATGGCAGTAATTATTCAAAGAAGAAAGCAAAATGTAAACACAATGAGCTCTTTTTAAATAAATTTAAAGATGCCTATATTTGAAAAAACTCATGAAGATAGCAGAAAATCTGTTTGTGTTATATGCATGAAAAAGGGTGATCAAGAGTTGACTGAAAACTATAAGTTGAAAATTCTTCAACAGATTCAAACAGACATAGATTTCAGTGATGAAAGAGTGCCTTTGACTACTTGTGTTTCATGCAGATCTCAAATTGGAAAACTTTGTGCTGGAAAAATCAATCATGTGCCTAAACTTTTTGACTTCAAGTCAATTTCTATCAAACCTACAACCAGAGTTTCGTCAGTTTGTGAGTGCCTTTTATGCCAAATTGCCAAGATCAAAGGAAAGGAGAAGCATCCGTTTGACAAAGTCAAAGAATCCGAGGAAAAAATTCCAAAGCAAACTTCACAGAGTTCTGAAAAACGCTGCACAAAGTGCTTGTCAATTGTTGGCTGAGGACTTCCTCACAACTGCACCATTGGAACTCGCCATGAAAACCTGTGAAGAATGGCCACAGATGATCCCGTAGGTGCAGAGCAAGTGGCTGCAGCAGTCTTAGCATCCAAAAGCGCATCTCCAAATGGCACTATTAGACTCAGTCAGCCTTGTGGAAAACTTGCTATTGAGGAGAGGTAATTACTTCTATTGTCTAGTTAATTATCATAGTATCATTATGCTAAATTAAAGGCACTCAAAATTTTGATTCACAAACATTTAATTTATGACCTGTAAAAATTAATTATGAGAAAAAGAAACCAGAATGCTTTTATGTTAATTAAAATGCTAATTGCAACTGCTTTTATTGAAAATTCATCTCTTAATTAATTACCCTGCTTCAACTTTATTTCATCAACCTAATTTTACTTTAAATCATTCTCATTGCAAGAATAATGGATGTAATTTTATTGTTTTTAAAGGTCCGTCATCGGCTCAGCAGCTATTCAAAGAACCACTCACAACAGAAAATATGGTTCAAGTTCAGCAAAATACAGGACTTTCAAACAATGGCATTCGAAAACTAGGTTCAGCACTAAATCAAATCAGCCCAATTAGATTGGTGGAGCAACGTTTTCCTTTGAAGTTTGCTCAAGCCGGCCAGGAACTTAATAATCAGTTCATGGTCAGCAACGTCAGATTGGCAGAGAATGGTCAAACTTGTCAAGTTGTGCACTGCCAGAGCCTCAGCAATCTCAGTGATGTTTTCAGAGCATCACGAAAACTATCAGAATCTTCCATTTTAAAACTCAGGATTGATGGTGGTGGATCATTTCTGAAAGTGAGCTTCACTACCATTGTGTTGGAAGAAGATGAGACTCCTCCACACAGACCAGTACAGAAGACAATCAAGCTGATGGCACCAAAAAAACGAATGTTAAGCAGCAGATGCTGATAGCACTGTCACAAAACACTCCTGAGAGTTACCAGAATGAGAAAGCCATTTTCGACCTCATTCAAGTCAAAGAAAAATGGCAAACAGGTTCTTTGGTTGTCTCTTGTGACCTAAAGCCAGCCAACATTCTTTGTGGCATTCAGTCTCACAGTAGCAAACCCCCTTGTTGTTAGTGTGATGCTGCATCTCAAGGTCTTGAAAATTGTGGACAACTTTGGACTTTTGGCCAGATCAGAAGACAGCATTCTGAATACATCCAGGCAAGAGGAAATTCAAGAAAGTCGAAGGAATTCAAAAATGTCATTCATGTGCCTTTGATTGAATTTCAAGATGACAAGTTTGTCCTTGGGGCTATTCCACCAATGGAGCTCCACTTATTACTTGGAGTTGTGAACCACATCTTTAAAAATCTTTGCGACCTGTGGCCAAGGGCCAAGGAATGGCCTCCATCACTTCATATCCCTATCCAGCCTTACCATGGGTGGCATTTCAATGGGAACAATTGCATGATACTTCTAAGAGGTCTGGATAAGCTTCAACAATTTTCAGAAAAAGAAGGTTTCAGTCCAGCTCTTGGCTTCATTCAAACACTCACACTATTCAAGACAGTGGTCACTTCGTGCTTTGGAAAAAGCCTGGACCCTGACTATGAATCCAAGATTGAACAGTTCAAACTTAGCTACACCAACCTTCCTATTTCTGTGACTCCCAAAGTGCATGCAGTGTTTTACCACGTGCCACTGTTCATCAAGATGAAACAAATTGGACTCGGCCACTTCAGTGAGCGGGCAACAGAAGCTCTACATTCCAACTTCAAATCTCACTGGGAGAGATTTAAGAGAGATCCATTGCACCCAGATTATGCCAGTCACCTTTTAAAATGTGTCATTGACTACAACAGAAAGAGAAATTAATTTTTTTTAGAAAAGAAAATTTTCTTTAGAACATGCCTTTTCTCTGTAATCCATTAATGTAAATCCAAGGTTGTAACAGAACATGAAAACAAACTCACTTAGAAAATAAATTAGTTAAAGAATGTTGGTTTGAATTTTACAGGCTAATATGTTGTGTTTTGTAAAATAAAATGCAAAAAAAAATTTTTTTCAACAAACTTTTTGGGCTACTCATAGCCTAAATGTATGGGTATTTCTAAGTAAAACATTCAAAGCTAAATAAGTCTGTTGGATTTTAATCCAGGATTTTCAAATCACTCATTTTGGGTTCCATATGACATGCACTATCACCCATTAAAAGGGTTTCCATAGGGTATTTCAAGGATATTAGGACCCCAAATCTACAAACCGTGAATACTTAACATCATAGTAATACGTCATAGGAAATAATATGTTGATGTTCTACAATTTGACATAAAAATCTTATCTTGATCTTCAATTTTTTTACTATGGGTTTTCACTGTTACTTTTAAGTCCTATTTATAATTATATCTTGTTATTTTTAGAAACGCTTGGGATATACAATTGAATCTCGTTCATCTCGAGGCTATCAAGGGTATACTGAATTTCTGCGCTCAATTCCTATCGTTTCTACATTTCCTTCATAAAATATTTTTGGTTTTTGAGAATTATTTTTTATCGTTATAAAGATTAGTATTTTACTGAAAAAAAAAATTCTAAGGAAAATTATTTTTTACTTCTTTGCTTTTTATTCCTTTTTAATAATTTCTACGTTTAGCTTTTACTACTCTGTTAAAAGTGACGTAAGTTATAGAAATAAACAAAAAATACATGAAATCTGAAAACGTTTTTTTTATAAACAGAGATTCCTGAAAATTTTTTTGGAGAGCCCATCTTTTTATCTGAAAATAGGACCCAAATACATTAGGACAAATTTTGTTGTGCTTTTATTCTTTTTATACAAACTAGTAAAAAAAAATGCCTTTTATAAGTTTGCTTTATTGTCTTGAAATAATTTGATTGCTCTCTTAAAGCGGTCATCAAGTTCTTTGTTAGCAGCTTCAAAAGACAAAAGTCATTAAATTTTTCAAAACTAAGACTTGGTATTTGAAGATTACACAGATAATCTTCAAGCGCCAAATGCATGAATGGAAGTATCAACAGCTTGTGTTATTCCTGGACCAAAAGTATCAATGCCAATAATTATCAATGATAAAACTTTTAAAAGTAGACAGCATGATGCTCAAGAATACAATGACTAATTATACAGTTAGTAACAAAGCACTAACACTTTCGGAGGAATGCCAGCTCACTTCTGGCTTCAATTAGGATTGGTTAGGACTAAAACAATGATTCTATCCTTTGAAAACTGCTCCCTCCTTTGGTTCTTTTACAATTTTTCCATAAAATGAAGTTATAAGTAAACTGGATGATATATATCAGTTTTATGTGGTTTCTAATTTCTTTTACTCTGGTAGACACTATTTTCTCTGCAACTCTGTAAAATGTGGAACTTTAACAAAAGAATTCTGATACGGAACCACCGACCTATAGTACTATTAACCAGTACTGTATGTTACTGGTGCCCTCTTCTACTCAGGTTTTTTTGATATTTCCTTAACTCGAGCTTTTTGTTTAACATTTCGTTTTTCATATCTTCCAGAAGAGTTTTTTTTCCTTCAGTTTCATCTAATCCTTTATAGATCAACTTTAGGAGTGAAAACTGAAATTTTATAGATCAATTTTTAGAGTACTTTAAAACTGAAATTTTATTGATCAAATTAAAGAGTGACTTCAGAGGAAACGGGCGATTTCAGAAAGATTCAAAGCGAAACTCAAACTCGGTGGACAATTGAATACAGTTCCTTTGCATAATCATCGTTTAGAAGCTCAATTTTTTCATTGAATAGTATGTTTTCTTATCAAAGAAAACAGCCGAACTTCCTGTACGAATTCGTTTTATTCAAATTTGTTGGGTAGAGTTTGTCAAGGTTTCGCATGCTTAAATTAATCAATTGCAGAGCCGAAGCCTCTAATAGAAGAAGAACCATGTAGATTATAAAAACCTGCTTTTTTAATCGTGTTTTTGTATACGCAGTTAGCCTATGATTAGATCTAATCCTTTATAGATCTAATCATAGACTAACTGCATATAAAAGCCTAGAGAGCCTAGATTTAAGAATTACATATAAAAGCGAGCAAATAGATTATAAAAACCTGCTTTTTTAATCGTGTTTTTGTTGGCTTAAAACAAAAGTAACGAGAAAAAAAGTTCGGTATATCCTTAAATTTAAAATTTCTTATAAATTTGTGAATTAGTTTTGAATTTACATCTAGTATTTAATCTCATAGTGCTAATTATCGTTAGTCACTTTTTTTTTCGGGATATGTGATTCACCTTTTGTTGTGATACTCGGGGCAAATTACTTCAATTGACCCCGCCCCCATTCCTCTCGGCGACCCTGGCTTCACAAATTACTTTTAAGATTGTTTTTGTCATGGATAAAACAACCTTAAAAGCTTGGTTTCCAATAGTTGCAGAAATATCGTATAACAATCGTGCAACATTTGTTTGATTTGTTGTGCGGTAAATTGTTGTACAACTCAATGTTTTTATTGAATTGAATTAGTGCAAAAATCTTTCAAAAAAACAGTGGAAACAAACAAAAAATGGCCGTTTTAAAAAAAAGTATCATTTTAAATTATCGACTTTTTGTTACACTTTTAATTTTAAGACACCGAAAAATCGTAAAAAAAAGAAAGCATATGTTTTGGGTCAGAGAACTATTTAAAAAACGCGTTAAGCAAGGTGCGTTTAGTTCTTTGGTGCAAGAAATGATGCTATTTGATAGGGAACTTTTTTATCGATACTTAAGAATGTCTCCTAACAGATTTAAACACCTTTTGTCATTAATCGGATCTTCAAATTTTTTAGAAAATCCGAAACTTGTTGTGCTATACGGGAAGATCTCAAATAAATATTTCCCAGCGCCCAAAAGACATAAAAGAATGGCAAAATGTAATTAAAGAGTTTAATATGAATCGGAACTTTCCACAATGTATACGAGCTTTTGATGGAAAGCATGTACGTATTGAGGCTCCTGCAAAATTAGGTTCTTCTTTTTACAACTACAAAGGATTTTGCAGCATGATTTTATTAGCCATTTGTGATACCAAATATTGTTTTACAATGGTTAACATTGGGGCTTATGGAAGGGATAATAATGCTGCCATTTTAAAAGCAAGCACATTTGGTAGAGCATATAATAAGAGAAATTTTCATTTACCAGAAATGTCTGAAATCGATCCTAAAGTTCCACCAGTCCTTGTCACGGCGATCTTCTATTTGACTTATTAAGTAAATTTTTCGAGATCATCCGTGTTTTATCATTCGGTCTTATTTTTATAAGATTTTTCATTCCGTAATTTCAAGGCCTACATAAACAGGCCGCGACAGCTCATTTTCCGTAAAATTAGCGAAGGCCGACTTTTTTACGGTTAAAATTATTTTTTATCCTTGCTTTTGTAAACAAGCTGCAGAATCAAATAAAGAGCTTCAGAAGGACAAAAAAAAATTTTCATTAAATTTCGGAAGAAAATGTTGTGGGAATTTTTTTTTCGTTTATAAATAAGTTAATTACAATAAAAATTTAAAGAGTTTAGCTAAAAATGACTAAATCTCATTTTCATAAACTATATGTTTATTTTAGCTGTTTAACACTTGTGATACAAATAATAATTTTTTTGATAAAAACAAACAAATATGCTAACTTTATTTTATTAAAATTATTTTGACTATGTATTGAAAACTTTGGTACTGGTCCACCATGTTCATATGATATTAAAGATATATTTTTTTCTTTTTCGACAAAATAAAATTTTTATTCACAGTTATTTATCATTGACTTCAAATTTTTTACAATTGAATTAAATTGAATAGAATCCATTTTTTTTGAAGTTTTCGAACTCATCAGGTAAACTATTCTTTCATAGCACATTAACCCAGTGGCATCTCGTTTTCTAGACACTATTGGAATATAAGACACTGGTATACCTTTAAAGACTGACGGAGGATGCACTGGAACAAAACTACCACCTTTGACTTTAATTCTGCATCTTTAGGCTAGTGCTGAGCACAAATTCGCTTATAATCTGTAAACACAAAGTTTTCATTTGGAAGTTTTTAATCCATAACTCGCGATCCTCGGATTCACAGACAAAGACATACCAGTTTTATCTTCCCATGTTTTAAAACGCATTCAAACATTGGCTAACCATTTCCTGACTCTAGATACTCCAATATTCACTACACTGTCCCATAATAACTTTTTCATCTAAACAAGAAGAACTATTAATTACTATTAGTTAATTAATTCCAGTTATACTATTACAGCTCGAAGAACTACTTATTTTATCTTCACTTACTTTGAAATTATAGAAAATAATTTCATTTTTGTAAACTTCGTTTACGATTTGAGTTTGATCATTTTCTGGCGATATCAAACATTCACTTCATATTAAAGAAAGAAACAGTAAAAACACCTAGTTTTATAAAACGAAACAAAATACAGAAAGAAATTATTTCTTTTTTTATTTAAACA
Organism: Hydra viridissima; assembly: GCF_058129835.1. Taxonomy (NCBI): domain Eukaryota; kingdom Metazoa; phylum Cnidaria; class Hydrozoa; order Anthoathecata; family Hydridae; genus Hydra; species Hydra viridissima. Next base: position 9,794,105 of record NW_028324306.1, read on the forward strand.
AAATACAGACACGCAACTATTTCTTTAAAGTTAAATAATTTTGCAGACCTGGAATCTTGCGACGCATTCGGCTAAAAGTTCTAAAAAAAGAGTGATTTTTCAAATAGAAAATTCTCCATAACAAAAATAACAAACCTTTCTCTTTTTTCTTTTCTTGATAAAACAGGTCCTATTCTTCCTAATTGTCAAAAAAAAATTAAAATCCCTTTGTTCCTTAGTGCGTATTTTTAAATGCCCCCGAACGTCGATTATCTGCCCCCAAACGTCGGTAATCTTAAAAGTGCATTTTATTTGCATGATTTTGTCAAAACAACATTTTTTTTTTGAAAACAAAAGAACAACGTTCTGATTGTATAGCGCACAAGTTTATGTTTACAAAGTAAGGTGAATTGTATATAAAGTAAGGTGAATTGTATATAACATTATAAATAGGTTACATGGAGTTGTTTCACTATTTGGTAATTTCCAGATCCACGGATATTAGGAAAATCTATATACGAAAGATCGCCGTGTGTTGGAGATGATATATTTGCACTTAAACCATGGTTAATGAAACCATACCTAGGTAAAAATCTTATCGTTCAGCAAAGAGTTTTTAATTATAGCCTATCAAGAGCACGGAGAACAATTGAAAATAGCTTTGGAAATTTAGCTGCTAGATGGAGAATTTACAAGTCTCCAATTAAAGCAAAACCTTTGAAAGAGGAAAATATAATAAAGGCTACTGTCTATCTTCACAACTATAGTTGTGATATAATATGCTCCATCTGTTAAACTCAAATATATTTGAGTTTAACAGATGGAGCATATTATATCCCTATTGCTTTTGTTGATTTTGAAATTAATTCAGAAATTGTTATTCAAGGATTTTGGAAAAAAGAGTTACAAGATCAAGCATGTTTGCTTTATTTCTCGAAATCAAAGAGTAATAGATCTTCATTTGATGCAATTGCAATAAGAAATACTTTTAAAGATTATTTTAACTCATGCGAAGGAAGCCTTTCTTGGCAATTGGACAATGTTCAATTATGTAGCCACAATCCAGTTAATAACTAAAGTATATATGTATACTTAAATAAACTTTCTTTTAAATGACAATATAATATATATTTAACAAAGCAATACTTTTTTGTTTTTTTAAACTTTAGATATGCCCCAATAGTTACTTAAAAGTTAATAAATGAAGTATATTATACTTCCGTGATTTTATTTAAAATGTGCAGTTTTTCACATCAATTGGTTAAACAAAATAGTAAGCTAGACTGTAATATTTACAATATTTATTAACATTAAAAGGTTAAACAGAGAGGCTAGATTGTTTCACCTTTATCTGGAAACTCTAATTTGAAAAGAAGTGCTTGTATTTGAACTTTAGCCAAAGCTTTGGAATAGTTGTTTAATCGCTTTAGCTGTGGAATTAATGATTTCATGAACAAATAATCTTCATCCTGCTCTTCTTCCTACGGATTTAATATTGGAGTTAATTATTTCTAATGTTTTCACTAAAGTTTTGTCAAGTAAATCATTACAATCTAATATTTTTCTTTTAGTTTTATTGTTAGTGCGAATTGTTGGTTCACTTGATTCTACTTGCACACAAGAATTTATATAATCGTTTTTTTCAGTCACATCTTCAGATAAATGATCATTTAGCCCCTTGTTCAATGGATGATGAATATTTTCTACTTGCTCACAAACCACCTCAACGTTTTCCTCCTAATTCGTTGTTTCTAATCTGGAATTAGAAGGTGAAAAAATATTCGATGTTGTTTTACGATGTTCTATAAAAGTATTTAGCCAATCGAGCTGAAGAAACTGAGGTGGAACTGAATTCCTTCCACAACCTGATGGAATACAGGGCGCGACAAATCGTTTTTTTTTTTAATGGACGTTGACATTCGCATCTTAAATTATTGACGAACGTCTAATTTAAGAGATACATATCAAATAAGGAAGTTTTATATTCAATTAAATTTTTATTCTAGTTTATAAGTTTTTGGATATATCAAAGATGCTTATTGAGTTTAATCAATTGTCATATTTTCAAAACAATTTTTCACGCAAGTGCGCGCAAATAATTGGTTATTAATATGCCATGATTGTAAACTGTTATCCAATAATACAAAACTTTTTTTTTCAATTTAGCTCGTTAAACTTAATTACTCATAAAATATACGTATAAACGTGAAGAAATTAAAATAAACGGAGCTAAACAAATAAATCGCAAAATGACGTCTCATTAATAGTTATATATTAATTTTTATACTTATAAAAATGGATTAAGAATGTCTAGAACTTTTTAATTTATGGCCTTCCAAATGTCTAATACCAACTGCTGCGTCAATCCACTTCTCCCAAGATGGCGGCGGAATTAACGAATGGTGATATGAAAATTAAGAAATTGACGATAATCAAGTTTTATTTCTTAAGCTCAAATATTGATAAATATATAAGTTTCTAATAAAAATCTAGTTTTTTTTGTTAAACATAAGATTTTTTTCATAAAAATAACGGAATATTACATATTTACATAAATTTCAAATATACAAATATTTTTTTATTTAACAAAACATATTCTTACAATAAGTTGTTCTATATTAACTTTCTATTTTTCGTTTTTTAGAATAAAAATAATTAAATAAAAATTCTCAGTAAAACTAAGTACAAGTTTTAATTTTAATTTGCTAAAATTTAGTTTGTTTAATGATAGTGAAGAAAAAGTATTTGTTTGGTTGTGCAGAAATCTCAAATTTCAAATACCGTGGTGTCACCTAACAAAGTCCTATGCGTTAAGAAAGTCCTAATTTAAGAAATAACAAATTTCGAATATATAAAATAAACATTTAGAAAAAAAATTAAGTTATTTTAACTAACTAGATATCTAGTTAAAATAGCTAAGTTATTTTCCCCAAATGTTTATTTTATATATACGAAATTTGTCATTTCTTAAATTAGAACTTTCTTAAAGCATAGGACTTTGTTAGGTCACACCATGGTAGTTAGCATTTGTTATATAATTTATGTACCTTTTAGTTCTGAACTACCCAATGCTGTGTGCTAGAAGGTTGATAACACAACAGCATGGTAGGCAGCTGATTTTTTTTTTAAGATAAAATAATTTTTAGGCATTAGTTTATCAGATAGGCACTACAAAATTATAAATGCTGCATGAACTATTAGCTGAGCGCTGTGGTTACACATAACTCAACTTCCTTCTAGAGTTATTATATATATATATATATATATATATATATATATATATATATATATATATATATATATATATATATATATACAGTACTGTGAATAAGTTTTAGCACATCTTAAGTTTATAATTATTTTTGATTTTATCGTAAAAATATGAAGGACCAATGAAGTAAAAAAAAATCAGGTTCATAAACACATACAGAATTGGACAAAACATTTGCAACCAAATAATGCTAATTTAGTTTCTTTATATAAAAGTGCTGCATTTTTTCAATTTAGAGAAATAACTATGTAACTGTTTAGAGACAAAGTTCTTCAAGTTTTATTCATCACAAAGCTCATTATTTGTACACGAAAATTAATAACTTAATCAAAAGTATTAAAAAAAGTTAATTTCCTTCTCGACAAAACAAGTGCAACTCGACAAAATGTTGACCAAGCTGTATTTCGCTATCAATATTTCGTGGCGAATCCTTTGTTGTCGATCACAGCCTTGCATCTTCGAGGCATAGATTCGATCAGGTGATCAATGAAACTTTGTGGAAACGCTTCCCAGGCCTTTTGGATTTGTTCAAACAGTTGATCCTTATTACGAACACCTTCACGATTAATTCTGCGGTTGACGATCTCCCACAGGTTCTCGATAGGGTTGAGATCCGGAGATTGAGGCGGCCAATCCATCACCGATAGGTGGTTGTCTTGAAATCACTGCTTGACTACTTTTGCTGTGTGTTTCGGATCGTTGTCTTGCTGAAAAACCCATTTTATTGGCATATTCCATTCAGCATAAGGTAACATAACATCTTTCAGGATATTTTTATACAGCTATTCACGAAAGTTTAAACGATTGCAGAATTTTTATCAAGTATGTTTGGTTTTTGCTAAATAAAGAAAAACTGTAAAATGATATCGACTTAATTTTTTTTATTTATTAAAGAAAAAGTAATTAGCTTTAAAATGAATATGAACATGTTATAAAAATTTTAATATTTAATTAGAAAAAAGCTATTACAAAAAATCTTATCGGAAAAATAAGAAGCACAAAAGTTTAAACGAATTGCAACATTCGAACAAAAAATGAAAAAAAAAGCGCAATTAATATTTGAAGTGTCCTCCTTTGTTTTTATAGCAAAGATAAACTCGTTTATGCATTGATTCAACTAACTTCATGCACATCACGCGAGGTACCTTCAGCCAGTACTCATTCAAAAGTTGCTTTAAATGCTGAGTTGATTGAATTTCATGGTATGTCAGTTGATTGTCGATCCAAGACCAAATATTTTCGATTGGGTTGAGATCTGGTGATCTAGGGCACCAGAGCATCACATTGAACTTTTTTTTCAAAAAATATTCTTTGATTGAGTGTGCTGTATGAGCTGAAGCCCCGTCTTGTTGAAAGATGAATTGCTTGCTTCTGCCATACAAGTGTCTGATTGATGGAACTAAACACGTTTCCAATGTGTTCTTTTAGGTGTATTGATTAATTCAGCCTTCATACAGCTCACAGAAGCCTATACCTTTGTGAGAAAAACATCCCCAGATGCCAACCGAACCTCCACTGCCTTGTCGACGATGTTGCAAAAACCTGTCTGAATATTTCTCAGTTGCAAATCTTTTGACATAGATTCTTCCCTTGCGGTTTACAACTTGAAAGTTAGCTTCATCACTCCAAATAACTTTTGCCCACTGTTCTACAAACCAGTCCAGCCTTTCTTTGGACCACACTCGTCGTTTACGTTTATCCGTGATTAAAAGAATAGGTTTTTTAGCAGCTATGTACGTTCCAATACCTTTGTCCGACAATGTTCGTCTCACGAGCTCTCTGCTAACTTTTGGATTATTTTTTGACTCATTGAAGATTTGTGCTAGCTTTTTGTAGCTGAGCCTGGGGTTTTCTCTGCTCATTCTGAATATACCATTTTTGTCACGGTTGCTGAGTTTGGATGGTCTTCCAGTACGCGGCATGTTGGAGACGTCCTTGGTAAGTTCTCAGGTTTTGATGGTTTTTCTAGCGCAATATTCAGAAATGTTAAGTACTTTGCCTATTTGAACGTTTGTGTGATTTTTTGTCCGCGCCATACCAATAACATGCCATTTGATGTCACTAGAAACTGATTTTCGACCCATTTGCACGCAATTGAAATTAATTTGAAATTCACAATATTTTAAGTTGATTTTTAATGAATTAAAAGCTGCCTGATGATGGTGTGATGAATTTTTTTATTGAAAAACTACTCAATTATTTGCTAATTAATTGATAAATTCGCTGCGAAAAAAGTTTCGCAGCCGATTTATCAATTAATTAGCAAATAATTGATCCTAAATAAAATCGTTTAAACTTTTGTGAAACCTCTTAATTTGTATCACCTACCTTTTAATGAAATTTCTGAGTAAACGGTAATGAGTCAAAACCTACTTTTTTTTATTCTATTAACAAACAACCTATTTACCAAATTGGAAAAATAATTATTTTGATATCTATTTCCGTTAGATTTTTATTCAAGAAAAACCGAAGATTAGATTTGAAAATTCTGCAATCGTATAAACTTTCGTGAATAGCTGTACATGAAACGGTCCATTATTCCATCGTTTCGATGTATTGCACCTAGACCTTTAGCAGAAAAACACCCCCAGACCATTACATTGCCTCCACCATGCTTCACGGTCTTATGGCAGTAACGTAAATCAAGGCGTTTTCCGGCAGGTCGATGTACACGGCAAATGCCATCGCTCCCAATGATGTTGAACTTCGATTCATCACTGAACTGGACAGTTCGCCATTTCTGCGCATTCCAGTCAATATGAGATGTAGCAAACAGGAGTCTTTTCTTCTGGTTTTTTAGTGAAATCAGCGGTTTCTTTGCAGGGCGTCAAGAAAACAATCCGGCTTCAACTTCACGTCGTCTGATTGCTCGGTCCGATACAGGCAGCTCTAATTGCTTTTTTATCTCGACTGATGATATCCAGGGATCCTTCTTGACGGATCTGACGATCATAGAATCCTCTCTAGAAGTGGTGGAACGCGGTCTTCCACCTTTGTTATCTGCAGCCAACTTCCTTGTAGAACGATATTTGGAACATAGTCTTGATACGGTCCATTTTTTCACGCGATATTTATCACAAATACCTTTTTGTGACATTCCACTTACGTAATCGCCAATAATTTTCTTTCTTAGTTCCAATCCAAGACTGTCGGGAGCCATTTTTGCACTTGAAGTCATAAAAATAATAAAAATAAATAATCACGCTTCTCAAGGCTTACCGTGTTACATTTACCTTGTGATGATACAATAATGCTCTGTGGAACACAACGTCTTGGTTGGATGTGGACTGTATTGATGTAATGAAACACTTGTTGTATTTCACTTCTTGTATTGATGTTCTTCGATAAAACACTTTGATAAAACTCACTTCGATAAACTGTCTTGATAATACTGACTGATTGACTTCCATTTATTGACTGAATTACATGTCGATTTTCATGTCTCTTATATAGTAAAATGAACCTGTGTGAACCTGTTATGGAAGATTCTAGATGCTTCTTTTCGATGCTTCTGGAAGCTTCTGGATGCGTCTGGATGCTTCTGAATGTTTCTGGATATTTCTGGATGCTACTGGATGCTTCCAGATGCTTCTTCTGGAAACTTCTGGAAGCTTCTGCATGCTTCTGGAAACTTCTGGATACTTCCTTTAATTATTAAAAAACTTCCGTGACGTTGACACGGACCAGACTTAAGAAAATGAAACAAACCAAAAAAGTTGCACTTGTTTTTTCCGCTGCAAAATGGCACTTGTCAACGAAATTCTGCCTGTGTGCTGTCACCTGTCAGCTGATTGCTCATGTCATGGCATGCTATGACTCCAGACTCCTGAACTGTTTGCTGTGGTAGTATAGTTTGTTTCGTTTTTAAGATATGTAAAATTAGGAACACTTTTTAGCATTGTTCGATGTTGGTTGCAAATGTTTTGTCCAATACTGTAGGTTATAAACAAAAATATCTAGAATTAATTTGATAAAATATAATACAAAAAGAAAGAACAATTAATACTTCGTATGTCCGCCTTTTGCGTTGATCACAGAAGTGAATCTCCTGGGAATCGATTCATATAAATTTGCAATGAAATTTTGTAGAATGTTGTCCCACTCTCTTTTTAATATTCGAAAACATTCTTCTACATTTTTGGGGTTATATTCATCCTTTTTTTTATCCAAATAATCCCAAACATGTTCAATAATGTTCAAATCTGGACTTTGAGGAGGCCAGTTCATTACTTTGAGGACTCCCTCCTCACACATGTCCTGTAAATATTATTTGGCCACTCGAGAACAATGTTTGGGATCATTGTCTTACTGTAGAATGAAAGTATTACCAATTAGTCTCATTCCAGATGGTATTGCATGATGTCTTAAAATTTCTTTATACTGTTCTCCTGTCAGTTTGCCATCAATTCTGATTAAATCACCTACTCCAGATGATGAAATACAACCCCAAACTAAAACAGAACCTCCCCCATGCTTGATTGTTGGATATAGACAATCAGGGCGATAAGCCTCTCCTACCCTTCTTCTTACATACTGTCGTGTTCTACTAACGGGTGATGCGGAAGTTATCGGACAAATCCTAATTTCATTATTTGAGCATAATAATTAGTTTTTGTGGTTTTATGCGTAGGCATAAACGTTCTATAAAATATAAACTTTATTATTTGAAACACAATTATCTAAAATGAGGTTAAATGCAGCTTAACGAGAATCTTTTCGAAAGCGACTAAAAATGTTTTTTGTAAGTCACATGTTGGCCAGAGTGCATTGATGAGTCATATTACAGATATTTTAGTTGACGAATCAAAACTAGATATATCCGGACTTGAATGCACTTATAAAATCGCAATGCAAAATGGTATGAATGAGGAAGAGTTAATCAGACTTGGTAATACAGATGCTTTCAAAAATATTGAATGTGCCATATTAACCTATACGGAAAAGAAGTCATATGAATCACGCACTGCAAAACTTTGGATCTTGTACATATACTATATTAGTATCATAAAGGAATTTTTAGTTGCAGAGAGAACTTGTAACTGGTACTTGCATCTTCAAACAATCTCAAAAATGCTAAACTTATTTGCCGCATCAGGGCATTCAAACTATGCCAAATGCTCCAGGTTATATTAACAAGAAATGCAATTTTCAGAAACGAATCCATGGTTACATCAACAATTTTTAGATGGTCGTCACGCAGTGCGCCAATCTGAAAGGTATTGGGCTGGCCTATCTTCTGATCTTGTAAGAGAACAGACCCTAATACGGTCTTTAAAATGCAATGGTGGTTTAACTAGAGGTAGAGGATTTGATGAAAATGTACGCAACCTATGGACAATGAGCATCTGTTATTCTGTAAGTGTTCATGAAGCAATGCATAAATTATCTGGATTTGACATCGGAGTTACGGAAAGCAATAAAAAAATGGGTATTAAAAGATTAATATGTGATTATGAACACTGTGAGTTGTTTTATGACTGGTATTCTGTAAGAAATCCATTCAATACTGTCGATAGAAATCTATATTCATTATCTACGGGTTTTGTGTCAGTCAATGGTGAAGATCTTGTCAATTGTGACGAGGCTGAGAGCATAGGTGTTCGTCTACAAACATTTCTCAACGGCCTTAAGTTCAATGAAGCAAAGTTTAAAAAGAAGAATACATTTTTTTCTTTAGATGTTTTGACCAATAGCGTAAAACTAGACAAACAAACTGATTGTTGTGTCGATCCAACACTCCTTTTTAATAGACTTGCAGCAATTGCAGAAAGAGAGGATGACGTTGAACTATATTTTGATTATGAGCTTACTCATCTCCCACAATCATTATTTAAAAATAGCCTAATGCTGAAAGCAAACAAATCATCTTTGCGCAAAGTGATTCTTCCTGACGACGAAATTAAAGTAAGTACAAATGTCAGTTTGTGCAAATATGTCCTTGATGAAATGAAATCCAAATATGTCCATCTTCCTTACTCCACAGAGTTCTTTGGAACAAAGGCATTAGGTTTGTAGAAATTGTTGAGACCTACATCAGCTATATAAGAACAAATTATGCCACCACTTATATTATATTTGTTGGTTATGATAAGAAATCTTCAATTAAATCTAATCAGAAGAAATCAGAAGAAAATGCAAAGGTTCTTCTCAAAATCTTGTTAAAAGAAAAAATAATCAGGTTCCGTACTCACAAGAGCGTTTTCTATCGAATTCACACAACAAGGCACAATTAATTTTACTTTTGTCAGATTACCTTAAACGAGATGGATATGAAGTATATATTTGCAAAGTGGATACTGACACGAAAATTGTCTCTAAATCGTTGGAAGTTGCAAAGGAAATTTCACCATGCATTGTTGTTGCTGATGATACTGATATAGCAGTTATGCTAATGTTTCATTGGAAAGATGAATTAAATGAGATTTTTTTTATCAAGAAAGAAAGAAAAAACTCTGGAGTATTAAAGACGCTCAATCTCGAGTAACGGAATTTAAAGAACATCTGTTATTTGTTCACGCATGGTCAGGATGTGACTCGACATCTTCAATACTTGGAAAAGGAAAACCTAGTTTTTTAAAATTACTGCAAAAATCCAATAATATACAATCAGTATCTGAAATTCTTTCGGATTACTAGGCAAACAAAAAAGAAGTTGGAGAATCTGCAGTAAGGGCTTTCATTGAACTTTTTGGTGGAAATGTAGAATCTTCGTTAAGGAAAATGCGGTTGGTATTTGAAAGTTTAGTTATAATTTTGTGGATTTAAGTCACTCATTTAGATTTAGAAAGTGTCATATTTTCATAGTATTTTTCTTAGGTATTTAAAATATAAACAAATGGTTTGTGAAGGAATTATTAAGCCAGAAAAGTTACCACCCACAGACAGTGCTGCTTACTTTCATAGTCTTAGAGTTCACCTACAAGTTGTTGAATGGAAAATGCTAGATGAATCTTTCAACTTGGATCCTAAAGAATGGGGATGGAAGTTAGATAATGGTTGTCTTCTTCCAATACCAACAGACAAAGATGTGGCACCACCCAATATATTAAAAGTGATTCGCTGCGATTGTAAAACTTCGTCAAGAAATATGTGCGAAACTAATATGTGTTCTTGCAGGAAAAACGGATTAAAATGCATGACTGCATGCGGTGGCTGTCATGGGCAAGACTGCAGTAATAAAACGGTAAATTTTATTTTTTAAATGTACACAAAATCTTCTTTAAATATTTTTGTTTTTTTTGGAATACAAATATTTTGCATTTTTAGGATTTTGAAATTGAAGAAGATTCAAGTGATGAAATTGAAAACGAGAGAAATTTATTTGATGATTTGTTTTGAGAAAAGTAAGATATCGGACATCTAATTTTAAAGAAATTTGCATTCAAGTCTTAAAGTTATTTTAAAAGAATATATTATTTACTAATTTTTTCCCATTTAAAATTGCGCACAAACAAAAGTTATATTATTATGTTTTGAAAACAAAAAGTATAACATTTTAACAATTTTACACTTTTCAAACGTAAATAACATAAAAAAAAATTGTTTTCAAGTAATAGTTCTAATATAAATATTGATCAGCATAAAATTTTCGATCCAACGATATAAAGTTTATGATATTTTGGTGCTGTCAAAATTGCCCCTTTTTTGTACCCCAAATTGCCCCAAAAGGGATGTTCCCGTAGCGCAATTAACGGGGCTTTTATTTACGCTCATCCAGAGACTGTCTACTTCCTCTGTGCAAAATTTCAGTTTTATACCATTTTTGTCCGGGTTCGACCCTATTTTTCGCTAATTCTCTCCTACTATTATTGTGTGGTTTCCAATAAAAAAAATAAGCTACGCGTTTTGCACAAAAAACAAAATACAGTTGCAGAAATACATTTTTTTCAAAACTCACAACCGCAGTTGTACAACATAAAATTTGTTGTACAACCGACGTTAAGTTGTGCAACTTACTCTAGAAAATGCTTCCATTATAAAACAAAGTTGTTGTGCAACTGTTGTACGACATTCCTGCAACTATTGGAAACCCAATGATATATTATATATACTAGATGTCTAACTTGCGGGATTTTATTGGACAAAAAGTGAAGCCGCTTTTTTTGTTTACAAATTGAATCCGCCATTTGTAATAAGGGCAAAAACTATATCCGCCATTTGTAATAAGGGCAAAAACTATATCCGACGTGCGAAATAAAAGTTAAAAATGCACGTTTTTGCCCGAATTAGAAATGGCTCCCACGGCTTCACATTTCGGATCGAAGTTAGACATCTAGTATATATAATATATCATTGTGGAAACCAAGCTTTATACGTCAATGCTTTTGTACATCATGGTACAAAAGCAGCTTTATTTATGCTGATACGAGTAGTATGCTGATACGTAGTAGCGTACTACGTTAGACATAATAAATACAACATATACAAATTTTTCCTTTCCAAATGACTTTATAGATTCAGAATCTTACTCTGGTAATAAGGGACGCACCCAATAAAAATAATAGAATTTTTGTAAAGAAAGAAGAAATTTGTGTTTTGTGTTAATTAAGATATGGAAAGAAGCAGAGAAAGCACAATTATCATTTCGTGACACATTTACACGAAAATCTTCTTGATAATAAAACAAATTATCTTTTTAGGCGCTTCTTGTACTCTTCTGAACCCGTCATTAATGTTTTTCCAGCAGATGTTATAAAGAAAGACATCATTAGCTTTTTATTAAAAAATAATAATTTGTGCATTAAGAAATTCAATAAACTTACTCCAATATTTGATATTAAGATTTTTTAATTCGAGTAGAGTAGTACATAGTGATCAAAGAAAAGTAGTAATTGTTTGTTATTATAATTGTTATTATTATTATTGTTGTTGTTGTTGTGGTTGTTGTTGTTGTTATTATTATTATTATTATTATTATTATTATTATTATTATTATTATTATTATTATTATTATTATTATTATTATTATTTTTATTATTATTATTATTATTATTATTATTATTATTATTATTATTATTATTATTATTATTATTATTATTATTATTATTATTATTATTATTATTATTATTATTATTATTATTATTATTATTATTTACATTATTGTTATTGTTATTGTTATTATTATTTTTATTACTATTACAGGGTTCATGGCACTCAGGGAAAACCTGGAAAACCAGGGAAAAGTTTTTAAAATTAAGAAAATCAGGGAATACCTAGAAAAGTCAGGGAATTTTTCTTGAAAATCTTTAAAATCAGGGAAAACTCAAGGAATATTTTTTATTTTAATATTCAGATTGAAGTAACTTTACAGTATCCAGTTTTTAAATCTTTTTTAATATTAAAAGTTGGCTCACAAGGATTCAGTTGCAAAAGTAATATATCCTTCAACATAAACAGGGAAAACTATATACTTTCCACCGCACAAACTCAGGGAAAAAATATTTAAAAATATAGGATAATCAGGAATTATCAGGGAAAACTCGGGGAAAATGGATTTTCAAAACTGCCATGAACCCTGCATTACTATTATTATTATTTTTGTTATTACTATTATTATTATTATTAATATTATTATTTTTATTATTATTATTAACGTTATTACTATTGTTACTGTTATTGTTATTATTATTTTTATTACTGTTACCATTATTATTATTTTTATTATTACTATTATTATTATTATTATTATTATTATTATTATTATTATTATTATTATTATTTTTATTATTATTATTGTTTTTATATTATTATTTATTTTATATTATTGTTATTATTATTATTATTAATTTAATTATTATTATTATTATTATTACTATAACTATTACTCCTAGTATTATTGTTATAATTATTGTTATTATTATTGTTATAGTTATTATTATTACTATTATTCTAATTCTTATTATTATTCTTATTATTATTCTTATTATTCTTATTATTCTTATTCTTATTATTATTATTATTATTATTATTATTATTATTATTATTATTATTATTATTATTATTATTATTATTATTATTATTATTATTATTATAACTATTACTCCTAGTATTATTGTTATAATTATTGTTATTATTATTGTTATAGTTATTATTATTACTATTATTCTAATTCTTATTATTATTCTTATTATTATTCTTCTTCTTCTTCTTATTATTATTCTTATTCTTATTATTATTATTATTATTATTATTATTATTATTATTATTATTATTATTATTATTATTATTGTTATTATGATTACTATTATTATTACTATTATTATTACTATTATTATTATTATTATTATTATTATTATTATTATTATTATTATTATTATTATTATTATTATTATTATTATTATTATTATTATTATTGTTATCGTTGTGAATTAAGACTGTGAAGTTAAGTGACAAATGTTTATTTAATATTATTCATAAATAAAGCATAAACCTGGTTATATTCATTCTATATGCAATATTTTGCATATAGAATGAATATATTTTTGAATGTATTTTAAAATGTACAAGGATTCTTCTATGGTAGATACCATAAACTTTGCTGAAGTAAATATGAACCATAAACTTGACTGATGTAGAAACCTCAACCAGGTTTATGCTTTATTTATGACTAATATTGAAAAAGCATTTGTCACTCTACTTCACAGTCTTAATCTTACATTCTGAATTTTTCTTTTCAAAAAATTTTTGTATTTTCTAAGCTTAATCTATTTCTTTTAACAAAATTTATTTTTGTTAAAGTCTCAATTAAGTTTCAGTGATTATAATAATCTGTCTTTTAAACAAAATCCTCATTTGTTTCTAAACTATAAATTTAACAATTTAGAATATTTGTATAATTAAATGTAATAAGTTTTTCTTGACACTTAATTTTTTAACAAATTAGATAACCCAACTTTGTGCAAAACAGTTATTTAAGCATCAGAATTGTATGTAATGTTGTTACCACTAGTGCTTTAATTTGCTTAAATCATTTATTAAAAATAAATAATATTCTCAAAGAGCTAAACTCAGTTGATTAATAAAATCCAGATAGAACTGTAGGCAGCTTAAGTAAATAATAGATATGCAGTAAATAGCTTGAATATAAATAACATTTTTAATGGCTAGATGATTAAAACAAAGAAAAAAAATAGTGCAAGTTACACATAAACAAATACATAATCGTTTGAGCGACATTTATGGATTGTGTCAACATCATAACATTATAACAGCATAAACTGTATCAGCAATATCTATGTATTGCATTGGCAATCACTTAAATGGGTTTACATAATTGAGTATAGCATTCTACACGACAGTCTTTAAATAAATGTTAGCTGATAAAATTTAGATGAATCTGGCATTGATCATGATGATCATAATTTAGTTCTATTATTTCTAGGATAATAAATATGAATTTTAGTACAATTTATCATGAGAAGCAGCGCTCACAGTTATGTGCTGTACATGCTATTAATAATTTATTTCAAGATGGCCTATTGTGTAGTAAAAATAAAATGGATATATTGTGTCTTCAGCTTGATCCTTCATCATGGATGAATCAACATCGTAGTATATTTGGTACAGGAAACTATGACATAAATGTTATAATGATTTTTTTAAGTGAACAAGGCTATGATGTTATTTGGTTTGATAAACGAAAGTATGAGTTATTTCAAATTTTTTTAAAAAATATTAAAAAGTTTTATTTAACTTCTTAGTAAAAAAAAAATTATCAGTAAAATATTTTGTAATAAGTTATTAATTGCTAATGACAACAAAAGGAAGCTTTATAATTAAAATCATAACTTAAAATGGAGATTTAATTATGTAAATGTAAGTATTGAGTTTAAAATAGATTTACCAATATAAAAAAAGAAATTACACTGGGGAAAACAACAAGACTGTGATTCATACTGTTATAATTTCAAAAGTGAATGGTTGTTCAAGGTCATTTTGTTCATCCAAAGTCCTGAGTTACATCTTAAGTTACAACTGAGTTACAGCTAATAAGATAATAGTTTCTCTTATGATTTTTTAGAATTGTATCTGAAATCAACTTAGATGTGGTTGTTGGCTTTTTAGTGAACATTTTATCACCCCTTACATTATTTGGAAGATCAGCTGGGATGATTTTGTTTAAACATTGGTATGCTATCCGAAATATTAATGGTCTTTATTTCAATCTTGATTCAAAACTTGCATCTCCATTAGTCATTGGTGATAAAGATTCAGTTTTGAAATATCTTAATAAACTACTTAATGAGGACCATAGTGAATTACTACTGGTAGTAAAGAAAGGTACTGAAAATGTATTTAAAGTAACCCCTTCAAAATAAGTATTTTTTTTTAAAGGATGTTTTGTTTATTGCTTTTATAACTTATTATTTTATAAAGATTTGTTAAAATATTTTGTAAAATTTGAGAACAATTGCAGAAATGTTTTTGATTGTTTAACTGCAAAATTAGAGAACTATAATTGAAGTTATGATGATGATACAATAAAAACAAAAACTAATCTGATTCTGATCAATCAAAATGACATCAGCTTTTTATTTGCAGTTAAATGAGTTGTTAAAAGAGTTGTTAGATTATCATAGTTATACATAGGATGCATTTTCTGTTTTGTATCAATATCTTTATATTCTGAAGTATTGTTACTTGTCAAAAGTCATGTATTAAAGGTGGTATGATGAAAGTAATCATAGATGAAAGAATGTTTATTGTTACACAGCATGGTATTATTATGAAAACCTTTTATACTTTTTTAGTAATCTTTAACTGCTTCATGAATGATATGAATTATTACTTTATAAAAATAATGAAATAGTTATTTATTTGAATATTGATGTAATATAAACTTAATTTTTTACATAGTAATAATTTTTTCAAGTTTTAGAATTAAAGTTTGGTTTTTCTATTAATAACCAAAATATTAGTAATACAAATAATAACCAACTTCTATACCAGTCTTTTAAGATAAATAGGATTTTCTGAAGTTTCTTAAATTAAAACTCTTTATGTGTTTAAAACAACAAAGTTTTAGGTATGACTACTTTATTTTCATAAAGAAGTTTGTTATTTTTTAAAAATAAGTTTAACAAGTTTAATTGAATAACAATATTGTGTAATATTTTTAAAAGTTAAAGCAAAATAATAGAAGGTATGTGTCCACATTTTTTTAATGGAATATTATAACACTGTATGTCTAAATTATACTAATTTCAAATGACCGATATAGAAGTTTGTACTTTATTTTTTATTATTCATTTTTACCATATATCAATAAAAGAGCTTGAGGCCATGTATAAAAATAGTATAATAGAGTATTAAAATAGCTTGAGGTCAAGCTATTTTAATACTCTATTGTTTTATTTTAATACTCTATGTTTTATTTTTCTTTGTAGCAGAAAAACAAAATACTGATGCTTGACCTCAAGCTGTTTTTATACATTAATTATTGATATATGCCAAAATGTACTTTGTGTTAAACATTAAATTGTTGTATTATTTTACATCTGCTATACTATTTTATAACTAGCAAATAATTAATAGTATAATTTGCTTTTGGTGTTGCACTTCTGTCTTTCAATTGGTTTGTTAGCCAATTTTGATTTGTTGAGAGCCTTAAGGAATGCCAGATGTACTTTCTTAAGTCCCAAAACAGTTCTAAATTGATTTCGCCTCATCTTGTTCCCTGATCTTGGCTGTAATCACATTTATAAGAGACCAATTACATGAAAATAATTCATCACAGGGTTAGGTTTTCAACCCACTGCAGGGTTAAAAAATTTCAGCTGTTAAATGGGTGCTTTTACCTGGCTATAATAATTCAGCTCTAATGTGGAAAAAATTATCAAAAACAAAAATTCAAAATCATTAGAAGTAATTTACAGTTAATACTGTTAATAGTTCAACAGCCTACTCACATTACAAGTTTAGTAAGTTCTTTGAAGCAAAACAAAACATTTTTCTGGGTGCCTATTTTTGCATAAGAAAAAACTACTCTTTGAGAAGAAACTTGCAAAAAGAAGAATTCTTTATAAAAAACCAAGAAGCTTTTGGGTGGAAAAGGGAAGGACTGTTTTATGATTGGAACAGATATTCCTGAGCTGGTAAAAAAACTTTTGAGTGACAAGAATTTTTCTGAACTTGCATCTGACATGTTCTATTAAAAGTCCCAAACAAAACAGTCCAAGTTATTGTTATTCAACAACAGAAAAACAAGTTTACTTTTTAAAGGATACAGGCTCCCTCTTGATCACAGATAATACCTTTGGCATTCATAAATGTACAACAATATTAACAGATTTGCATACTGCTTTTACAAAAACTTTGAAAGCTGTATACAAAACCATTAATATTGTGTTGGTCCAAAATATTTGATTTAATTAAAAAATAAAAAAAGGAGTTAAAAAATGTTTTTCATATTAATAAATTTATTGTAATCTGGTAAATTTCATATTACTAAATTACCTGATTTCAATTACAAGCCAATATTATAACACAAATTTCATGAGGTCTTCTTTGTAAATGGGTTTTAGATTTGGTGCCTCATCCATTTTTGGACTTTCATAAATCATCTAATTATTTCTCAACTAACATTGAGAACTAGTTCTGACTTACGTAGGACAAAGATTTAGTTAGATTTGGTACCAATATTATAATTTGACATCTCAAATTATAAGATTGGTACCAAAAAAAAAAACATCTTGAACAGATATTTTTTTTTTTGATTTGGCTTCCATACATTTTCGCCAAATTCAGAGTAGTTTTTAAGAAAATTATGATAAGATACTCTGATCTATTGTGTCTTTTGGCAATCTCCCAATATGAGAGTTTTTCTTCATGAAAGACTTAAATTTTTTCCTTTTCTATGTTGGTTAGAGCCTTTCCACAATATATTTTTAATAAAAACTATAAATCACTAAAATTGACATACAGTCCTGAAAACATTATCAAAACTGGCTTGCATCTATAAAAACAAGACAGTTAAAAGCTTATAATAGGATTTTTTTTTTTAAAATAAAAGAATTATCAAATAATTAAATGGTTCATCACAATTCTTTTGACACTTATTAAACATGTGTCAGTGAACATTTTTAACTTCCTGAAACATCAAAAGTTCAAATATAACTGCACCTATAGAACTGAGACAGTGTATATATAAAATTGTGTAAAAAGGTTTTTTTTGCACAATCTACACTAAGAATTCATCTAAAAGCAAAAAAAAAAATTTATGCACAATCTACACTAAGAATTCATCTAAAAACAAAAGAATTTTATGCACAATCTACACTAGGAATTCATTTAAAAATTTGATTAAACAATATTAAATGTTATTTTACCAAAAGCAATTAAAAAAGGTTTTTGAAAATGTTTATAAATATTTAGTTAAAACAAAAACAAGTAGGTGTGAAAAGTATAAAATTAGAAATATCATTAATACATCTATAAAACTAAAAGTAAAAAATTGTAATCATATTTTTTATTACTTTTTAAATACCTGTATTGTTTAATGATTATTTTCATTTATTACTATTACTTCAATGGTCTAGTAAGATCCTGGGCAACCTGTAAAATAAATTGTAACATCTGTTTCGTAGATGCAGAAAATGTCTTCTTAAAATGTTTTATGGTTTCTGCAATATATCTTAACTCATGTATTGTCTTGAACTTTATTATTAAAATTTGATCTTGTTGAAATGCACTCCTTTGTTTCTCCATATATCATCACTTATTATCAATTAATTTTGGAATGGGATTCTTGTTATTTTTTATTTTGATTTTTTTAATGCTTTTTAAAAATATTGGGGTGTTCTCACTACTTTCAACTATAAAAGTTTCACTCCAAAAAATGTTTCCTTAAAATTAAGAATAAAAAGCAAAGAAAATAATTCCTTTGGAAAAAGCACTTGTTAGTTTTTCTTGTAAGTAAAGAAATAGGTTGTTAAGGAAAAAGCTCCCTTAAAACTGTTTTCTATAAACAAGGAAAAACTTAAGGTAATGTTTCTTGCTGAAAGAACCCTTAAAATTAAATATGTATAAAAAAAAAGCACATATAGCAAAAATCAACTGTATTGTTGGCAAGTGTGAGTGAATTTAAAGATATTTAAAATACCTATTGAAATAAATTGACTATTAAATTGAGTTTTAAATTTAAAAATTGAATCAAAGGCTGAAGAACAATTTAAAGTGTCAAAAGCAAGCTAGCTAAACAAAGATTAAAGCACCACAACAGCTGCATTAGCAAAAAAAAAAAAATAATAAAATGCAAAATATTTTTACTGTTGAGCTAGTTGAGTGAGTAATATTGTACTTTGTAACTTGATAATCACCAGAAAATATTTATATGAAGATTAGTTTTGGGTAAATGAAATAAATGTAACTGAATATTTAATCTTTTTTTTATATTCATTCATTATGTTGTTTTGTAGATAATAAATAGGGGTATCCAAAAGTAAAATATTTTGCTTATATTCTCTTTAAAAATTTTTTTCTCTAAGTATTAAATCATGTGATGTATTATGAATTTCATTTAATTGCATGCAAAATAACCATATTACATTTTATTTTAAAACTTACATGTATATGTAGTATTCTAGCCAAGGTACTTTTTTAAAATAAAAAAAGGGAAAATTTTCTTATCAAGCTTACATTTTGGTTCAATAAACTGGGAAAATCAATCAAGGAAATCTACAACAAATTAACTTAGCATAACCAGATGGAGCTCTTTTGTACATGACTGTTTAGAAATGGGTTAATTGATTTAAACATGGTATTAAAGACCTACAAAATTAAGACAGTCCTGAAGTACCAATTACAATCACAATGCTACAGAACATTGAAAAAAAAAAAAAGAAAACTATTTTTAAGGGGGACATTTTCAAAGTTTTTGGATGGTTTCAAATGAAATGATTCTCTAGCCAATATAGCCTTCTAAATTTACTGACTGATTATGCAACTTTATTGTATGTTTGTTGTAATTCAGAAAATTTAATTTGATTTTCCTCTTGGGTAACCTCAGAATATACCAAACTTGTGTCATTAAAGTTTTGATTTGATTTAGTTTACTGTACTTACATATATATTTACTGTCCTTATATGACATCTTACTGCATTACTGTTATCTGCCCTCTCAAGTGTATGTATTCAAAATGTAATATATGTATATAAGTACAATCTTTAACAATCTTTAACAAAATTCTAAAACAATTTCCTTATTTGTAAAGTTTTTTTATTTATTATTTTTTTTGAGTTGTTGAATTATTACTAAAGTAATGAAATTTGCTTTTTGCAAATTTCATTACTTTAGTCAATAGTTCAATTTTTTTCTTCAATATAGCCATCAATCTATATTGATTTACAAGGATAAGTTTATTACTATTACTCACAAGGATAAGTCTCAGAGGTTGCTAGCTTGTGAAAAGTTACTTCGATGATAAAAATCTTGCTTTTGAATTGAATTTTTTTCTTTCTGTCAGAGGATAAAACATTCAATTTAATTGCTAGTTTTAAATAAAAGTGCTTTTATCTCTTAGCTCTAATTTGATTTACATCTACCATTTGTTAAATTGTGTATAAGAAGTGTATGAATGTATATAAGGAATAGAAAATTTTTCTTTTATGGACTAATAGAATGTGATCACAATTGTTTTATGAAAATGCATGTGATGCTGTGTGAAGAATGTTTTAGGAAAATTTTCTTTAATTTCTTATAATCTATAGCTATATATAATTAATATATTCTGGAGAAATTCTGCAGCAGATTATTTAAGCAATAATGCTCTATATAACCTGTTGCAAAAGTTACACTAAGCATTTACTTACAATTTTTGCCTTTCATGCATATTGATGGAACTTTTTGAAGTGTTTATTGCATTGTTTCATGATTTGATGTATTATCATGTAATTTTTTTAACAATCAAACTGCTACTCTAAAGAAAGTTATTAATTTATACTAGGTGCTATAAGTTTTAGTAAAATTTATTTAAAAAAAAAAAATGGCGCCATTTCTACGTGTTGGCCTATGTATTCCTACCAGAAAAAAACTATCCATTCGCCTTCCTGAGAGAATATCAGATCTATGTAAAGCTTCAAATATTGAACTATGTGAAATAAATACAAATATTGATTTGGAACTTCAAGGTCCCTTTGATGTGGTTTTACATAAAGTACTTGATTACCATAATGAGTTTTCAGCTGAAGAAGCAAACAAAAAAATCAAATCTTTTTTGGCTTATTTTACAAAGCATTCAAATACAATTCTTATTGATAATCTTGAATGGTGTACAAGATTTACAAATCGAAAGTATATGATAGAACTTCTTAAGTCATGTGAATTTAGTATGAAGGGAATAAAGTTATTTTTGCCTAAAACAATACAGCTCACAGAAAAAATGGCAATGTCTGATATTTTACACAATATTAATGAACACAAAATCAGATTTCCAGTTATTTTGAAGCCCTATTCAGCATATTTTGCTGATGGTTCTCATGATATGGCTTTGATATTTTCTAGTGGTAGTCTAGTAAATGTTCCACAGCCATCTCTGCTTCAAGAATTTCATAATCACAATGGAGTAGTTTATAAGGTTTTTGTTGTTGGGAATAAATTTAACATATGTGAGCGTCCATCAATTAAAAACTTTAAAATTATGCAAGAAATTGAATGTCCTTTAATGGAAACATTATATTTTGATTCCCATTCCATATCCAAAACTGGCCAGCCTTATCTCAAAGAATTCCATTCTGATGATCCAAATAAGAAAGAATGGTGTAACGATGATATGATTCCAAATCTTTTAAATCTCAGTATTGTTGAAGAGTTGATTTTGAGAATTCAACGTAAGACCAATCTATTTTTATTTGGTTTTGATATTTTAGTTGATAAAGATAGTGGAGATTATGCAGTTATCGATATTAATCAATTTCCTTCGTATATTGGCATAGGTGAACACCATTTTGGAAACCATCTGGTAGAGTTATTTAAGTCCTTTATAAGATGAAGAATTATTAATATAAAAGAAAATTTACATTTTTTTTACTGAGAAATTTTGTCATTAAAAATTTTTTTATTTATGTTTCCTTTTTGTTTAAAATAATTTATGTTTCTAAATTAAAACATCAATTTTTTTTTTTTACTATTATTATTCCTTAGTAGATTATTTCATCTCATAATAAAGAAAATTTAAGTTTTCTCTCCATTTCAAAATTCTTCATGTTTTATTTACTGAATATATAAAAAAATTCTTTTTTCTTATTTTAAAACAAAAATTTTAAAAAAAAAATTTAAAAATTGTTCCTTTGGGCCAAATAAAAAAAGAGCTGTTACACTAAAAAGAATTTTACAGTAGAGCTCTGTTTTACTTGTAATAGAACCTAACCACAAATTATTCCTTTGAACTTAGAAAATTCAAAAGAAATTCTTTCCTTTTTTGCAAATGGTTTCTTTGAAATAAGATTTATGTTCCCAATTAGTTTACTATAACTTAAAAAAGCACAAAAGTTTTTTTTTTTTTTTTTGCACAAAAGCAGCAATTTAATTTTACTTCATAATATGGATTGTACTACATTTCAAATTGTTATGCTGTTCTTATCTTATATATTCTACTTACTAACATCTTCATTAGCTAAAAATAAAATTTTTATTTGAGGCAATATTGGTTGAACAAATTGTGTGATCTAAATTACAAAAGTGTAGATTTTTTAAATTAGAAAAGTCTATAAAATTATTAGAAGTAAACTTTAAAAAATTTTCAAACTCACTGCTTTTTAGGTTAAAAAATGATATTGTTGTCTCTATTAGTTTTTTTGTCTTCCTGAAACTCCAATAGTTCATTGCTGTTATAAACCTTTATATACCTTTATCTCTCTACTCTATGACTTTGTTTGATTTTCAGGTTTTAGGAATTAAGTACTTAAAATAAATCTCTATGACAAGGCATGGTAAAAATTCTACTGCAGGTGCAGTATATACATATCATGAAAAACAACGAGATTCTAAGTCTTCTGGGTGGGGCTCACTAAAGACAAGGTTCAATAAAGATGCAATAAAAGAATTTGATTGTTGTAGTTTGACATTGCAGCCATGTAAAGATCCAGTAGTCACAACAGAAGGCCACCTATATGATAGAGAAGCCATACTTGAATATATTCTTCATCAGAAGCAAACAATTGCTAAGAAGACTAAAGCTTATAAAAAACAGGTTGATTTCCCCATATTTAAGTTTTGTAGTTCTTCTACCTGATAACAAAACATGTGTTCAATTTCCTTACTATCATTTTCTGCACTAATTGTATTTTTCATTTATGATAAGCATTTATAATAAGAATTGTTTTAAATTTTTCTTTTAGCACAAAAGATCAATATTCATAACATTTGCAACACTGTTATTTGCTGCTTTTGAATTTTTCATTGTGAAATTTCATTAGATTTAAGTTAAGAACTACTTTTAGTGACACACCCAGATTTTAGTTCTAAAAATTAAACACTACAAAAATATATGTACCAAGTGCATATCTATTTGGGAGAGGAGCTTAGTGATAACATGTCTTTTTCAATCTGATATTTATCACACTCTACTTTTTCACCATAGCAAAAGCTACAACTACTTGTCCTCTTCATTTTGTACAAAAATTATGAGGACAAGTAATTTTATTTTAAAAAATCCTTTATGCATTCATAGTTTTATTTCTATGTTCTTAGTTGACTTTTGTTTTAAAGAAATTTCCTTTGATTTTTATTTTCTAATAGATATTTCCATTCAATTGTATAAAATCCAATTTCAAAAAGACGAATACTCCCACCATTAAAACGATCCCACTGCTCTCATCTCCCATAACTAAAATGATCTTTTTTCTTTTGGTTCCCCTTCCCTTCCTCCTAAAACTAAATCCATTCTGATTTAAACATATCATAAATATTAAAAGTATTAATTTTTTTGGGTGTGTGTTTGAATAATTTGAACAATTTATAACACTACTAAAAATACTGAAGATAGAAGACATTTGCCTACTTTTTGTCTTTTCAGCGTTCTTATCTTTTATCACACAGTACTTTTATGTATGCATATAGTGAATTATATTTAACACTTTGCACTTTTTTTCTTGTCAAGGTTATCAATTTGTATCCCATTAACTAAAATAACGTTTTTCTTTGAAAGTTAAAAAAAGACCAGCAAGATGAAGAGGAAAGTAATGAAAAAAGTGAAAGGCTTAAAGTTTCTCAGTTTATTGGACTTGAATCTAGCATAGCAACAAAACGAGAAAATCCTTTTAAAAGCATTGGAGAATCTGGCGCTTTAAAAAAAACAAAGAACGATGACAGCTTGCATTCAATTAAAAATACCAGTGAGTCATTTTATAGTAATTTTTTTGTTTAATTGAATTTGATTATTCTTTTCTAGTCATTTAATATATATTAATTATATTGATAAACTAAGATTGACTAAATTGTAAATATTACTGCATTTAAAATTTTTCAGTTTGTTACTTTCATTAAAAAAAATCAATTGTCCTTAAAAAAACAGTAACAAAAAAATAATTTTGATTAAAAATAATCATAGGTTTATAAAAGTTCTTTGCAAAGTAAGCCACAAAGAGTAAGCCAGGTTCTACTCTTCCCCACCTCTAATTTCTTTTCATGTTAAAGTGCTGGTTAGATATGTTTTTTTTTTGTACTGGACAATCTAAAGTCAATCAGAAGTAACATAAAAAGTTATTCTTTACCCTGTTTATCTCTTTCAAGAGAAAATCTTACCCCTTTATGATGATATTTCCTCCTTTCAAAAAAAAAAAAGCAAAACTTTTGAAGTTAATATCTTTCATTATCTTTCTTAAAAAATTAGTTACACTTTTTACAAATCTTAACTTGAAGTGGTTTAAACTCCTTTTACACCACATCCCCTTATTGTAATAATTTAAAGGAAAAAAAATACAACAAATGCAACAAAAATAACTACTTTTATACATCTTATCTAAGCAAAAAGTGACAGTAGAAGGTTTCAATCGTTTAGCATAATCTTTATGCCCAATCCTTTGCTTATATTGAGACCAACTTGGTATAAAGGCACTGTGAACAGTTTCACCAGTCTGTTCAGCATATGATCCCTCAGATAACAACAATTAAATTTCACAAATGAGAGAATATGGCAGACAACCATGTAATCTTTTCAGGTAACCTTCTGCTCTGCATTGAAGTATTTTTTTGTATACTGCTGTAGTTCAGATAATGATATTTTGAACTCAAAATTACTGAAGAAATATTACTGCCTAATTCTTGTCCAATGGTGCACTCTTTAACCTTCAAATATTTTCTGAGGCGATGAACTATAAGTATTAAATTAGTTTTTAGTTTATCCCATGATAACCTTGAAGTAAGATGTAACATTTTTGAGCCAATTTATCCCATGATAACCTTGAAGTAAGATGTAATGTTTTAGAAACTAATTTGTAAAAAGATGCCAATCTAAAAGTTGATGTAAGAAGATGTAATTCTTTTGGTGGAACTAAGTGATTATTTTCATCTTCAACCATCACTGTTTGAAATGATATCTGATTAAAATCTTTTTAGAAGATTTATTGTCTTTAGTTCCAACAGTTAAAGCTAAAAGATTTCCACCTTAAAAATAAAGTATAATTAAATTGTATGTATTTTCAGCCCCTTCTTAAAATTTACAATTCAAATGTTTTGAAAACGTTGTTAGCAACCAAAACAATTGCTTAACTAAAAGCCTTTTATCTATTGAGTGTTTTATATGTGCACTTAAGTTTTATATAAACATCCAAACTTTTTGTTAATTATTTAATAATGAGAATGAAACTTACACTCCTGTAGAACTGGCCTCTCTCAATGCCTTCTCATTCCATCTTGTTTTTTATTATGTCTGAAGCAACTTGCCTAGATGATATTGGATCAAGGGTTTCTGACAAGTTACTTAAGTTCAATTGACAAATAAAAAATAAAATTCATTGTTAAATTAATATACACCTTAAAGTTTCATAATGAAGTTTATAAATGAATATTTGACAACTTTTAATTTACTTATCAAGTAACTTAATATTTATTCTTTAACCTCTTTCAGTACTATGTCTGATTCTTGGCATGTCCACCTAATTGAAAAATAGTAATTTATAAAAAGTTTATATTTTTATATGTATTATTTCACTTTAAATTTTAATTTGTATACTTGAGAAACTTTACTCATCCAATTTGAAAGTTTGCTACAGATGGTTGTACTTTTACTAAAGATTTTGAATATTTACCTTTTTTTTTTTTTTTCCAAACAAACTGCACAAACAGATATCTTTAATTGATGTTTTTTCTTTCATCATTTTAAAACTATTTTAAAGAAAAAGAAGCCAAAAATGGGAGATTTTATCGTTTTTGAGGCTGGTTCTTTTTTAAAATATAAAATACTAGCTCTTATGATCGACTTCAAATTTGTTCTGCACTTGAAAAACACTTATACAAGCTGCATTTACTTTTTTAAAAAATGAAATCAAAGGTAGGGAGAGGTCGAACCTGGCGGTCTTTATACAGTACAGTATTTCTTCTGCTCCTGAACAATTTTGGAAAACTTTTTCAAATAAGGAAATATTGACTCAGGAAGTTGCTTTTTTAGTTCAAATTTACAGTTTTTAGTAAAAATTAGCATAAAAAAAGCGATTACATTAAAACAAAAAAATGCACATAGAGCAAATGCATATAAAGTCAACGGTATTTACATAAAACGTCACAATTTTGTGAAGATAAAATTAAACTTTTAAGTATTTATGATTTGAATATTCTAGGCAGCGTAAATAAAGTTTGGTCACCATAAATAAATCGAAAAAAAGCATTATTAAATCGGATTTTCCGAACTTTTTTTTTATAATATTTTTTTATGTATTATAAAAAAATGGTATTGTTTATTTGCAATTAACTAAAATATTGCGAGCTGAATTGAAAATGATGCTCTTGTTATAACTGCTTCTCACAAAGGAGAAATATTTTGTAATTATATTGTGACATTTAAAATGAACTTTCGTCAAGAGAAAGAATTTTTGCAAGTAAAGTTGGTGTAATAATTTGATGAGACAAAGCGGCTTGTCTTAGCGCAGAAAAATGCTGACATGCTTCCAAACTCGTTGCAAACATTTTGCGAAATAGAAGAATACGCTTACAGTATAGTTATACTCTTGTTTGGTTTCTATTGTTTCTACTTTTACTGTTATCAAAAAAGAGTTTAAAATAGTTAATTTAAAATCAACAGGACGAAAAGAAGTCGCATTTCAGTTTGATTAACAGTTTAAGCAAATGGGGAAAAAATGAAACCGTTCAACGTGCTTAAATTAAACGAGACGTAGAAAAGCTAAACAATGAACTCAGTGGGGAATATGTAGTTGCCTCGTCATGGATGAATACCTAACTAACAATCCAATAGATCAATAAAATGCTCGGAACTTTATCATTAGGGAAAAAAAATTTTACTAACATGGAATATTCGTGCCATCAAAGATGCTGCATCAGATTCTTTGAAGCGCAAAAGTATTGACATGGTTTTGGTTCCAGGAAGTTGTACACGTTACATTCAGTCATCGGATGTATGCTGGATGTATTCGGAACAAGCAACATTGTTTCGAATTTTATGATGCCTTTCTACTATTTTTATGATGTCTTTCTACGAATTTTATGATGCCTTTCTACTATTTCCTCATTTAAGACTGTAGTCTTAAATGAGGAAATAGTCCTTAGAAAAGAGAAGTAGTCCTTATGGATTCTAAAATCCTGGCGAAAACCAAGTAAGAAAATGATTGTAAAATCTTTTCTCTCTTGTGCATAGTTGTGTTACGGAAGTTAAGATAACGACATCACCTATTTAAAAAAAGATCAACTTTGCAGTGAAGGTTGTACAATACTCAAAGATCAGTTCGATTAAATGAATTCTAAAGAGGACAATCCGTTTAAAGCGGATCAACTTTGCAGTGAAGGTTGTACAATACTCAAAGATCAGTTCGATTAAATGAATTCAAAAGAGGACAATCCGTTTAAAGCGGATCAACTTTGCAGTGAAGGTTGTACAATACTCAAAGATCAGTTCGATTAAATGAATTCAAAAGAGGACAATCCGTTTAAAGCGGATAAGATATTGCTGAAGCCTGTTCGAATGAAAATACTGATTGACGAGAATGAGGAGGGGGCGTAAATATAAATATGTGATTGTGGAGAAATTTAGTATTTTTTATCCAGGAGAAAAAAAAGAACATAAAACGCGTGTCTTTCGAAATCCCTTTTTTACTTTTTTTGTATTTGTTTAAATTGCTTTGACATCTAGAAAAAATCAAATAAGCGCCCTGCTCGAATAAGCGTCCAAATTTGAGGGTTAAAATTCGAATAAGCACTCGGGCGCTTATTTCAGGATTTACGGTAGATGATGTGTGAAAAATGCAAATAAGCATAGAAGCAAGAAAATCTTGCTTTTAAACTAAAAAATTCATTATCTTTAATGGTATTAACCAATTTCGTATCATGATCTTGCCATTAATTTGCATTTTCAATTTCTTGATTAAGTTATTTAAAAATGATCAAGGCAACACCCAACCAAGATCATTTTGAATTTTTTAGTAAGCCACATTTTGATTTTAGTTTTTTAAATGCATCATTCAAAAAAACTCTTCTAAATTAATTAACATAAAATTCTTTTATTTTCATCATATTAATTTTCATCATATTAATTTTCATCATATTAATTAATGCGTAAATATTGTTTAAATTACTTTTTTTTTTGTCATTGCTTAAAATGCTCTTTAAAGTTTACCAGAGTTTTAAAATTTTTTTTTACAGGTGATATCGAAAAGACAAAGTTACCAAGTTTCTGGATTCCAACTCTCACCCCTCAAGCAAACAATAGCCGTTTAGAAAAACCAGATACCAAGGTATATTGTCCGATGAGCGGTAAAGTTTTAAAAATGAAGGATTTGATCTCTGTAAAGTTTACTTTAGCTCCGCAAAGCGATAATAAATCTCTAATTGCTAAAAATGAACGATATATATGTCCTGTAACAAAGGATGTATTAAGTAACAAAGTTCCATGTGCAGTGCTAAAACCAACTGGCGATGTTGTTACAATGGCATGTGTTAAGAAGTTTGTTATGAAAGATTGGGTTTGTCCTTTAACTGGAAAAAAACTTCAACCGAGCGATGTTATCGAAATTAAACGAGGTGGTACAGGTTTTGCTGGAGTTAGTGGTAGTGAATTAGAGG
The DNA here is from genome assembly GCF_058129835.1 of Hydra viridissima. NCBI lineage: Eukaryota > Metazoa > Cnidaria > Hydrozoa > Anthoathecata > Hydridae > Hydra > Hydra viridissima. The sequence goes on from NW_028324306.1 coordinate 9,823,579, forward strand.
GAAAACTATACGGTGCTTCTCTTATGTGTGGTTGAAAATTTGCTCATGATGATTTAATAGTTTGAAGCAATTAAAAGGTTTTTAAAATCACAATTACAATCAATATGGTGAATAAAATATTCGTAATTTATGAATTAAAAGATTAGTATTTTTTCCAAATAATATATATACAATATATATATATATATATATATATATATATATATATATATATATATATATATATATATATATATATATATATTATTTGGAAAAAATAGTTTGATTTAATTTCACATTTTGAGCTAATCTTTAGATCTTTGGAAAATACGGATCTTTATATAAAAATACGGTTCGTTATATAAAAATACGGATCTTTATATATTAGATCATTTCAGTAACTACAATAAGGTTTTCTTTAATTAATCTAACGAAAACGATTTTCCGGCCACTTGTTTTTCTCTTATCGTGCGCTTACTACATAAAGTTGCTGGTGTTATGCTTATCAATGAAACGAATTGAGAACGAATGAAAACTAATAACTTGACTTGATAAACACAAAATTTAATTTGTTAACAGTGAGTACCCACATTAGAAGTTCAATGAATTTCAAATGCACTCAAATTTTTTGAAGTAAACAGTTTGCAAATTTTAATACCTTTAGCTTTGAAAAAGCCACGGATGATCGATTCTTAAATTTAAAGCAAATAGACCATTTATTCGACATATAATCATCAATAACATCTTTACATAATAAACTTTTACACGTGATCAAAACCTTCATTACCTAGATATAAAACCGAACAAGTCAAAAATGTTTTTCAAAAGTAACTGAATAGCTTTAAAAGTAACTGAATGCAATCATTATTTTTGGTAAAGTCTACTTTCTAATTTTACCAAAAATAATGGTTGCATTCAGGTTCGGATATAAATACTTATGTCCAAGTGTAGGAAATAGGAATTCAACTCCGCTTTATTAGTGATAGGCTAAGATATATCAACTCCGCTTTATTAGTGATGGGCTAAGATATATCTTAGCCCATCACTAATAAAGCGGAGTTGAATTCCTATTTCCTACACTTGGACATAAGTATTTATATCCGAACCCCAGCTGAAATTATCCTCATACGTGAAATAAAATCTTAAAAAGTAACATTTTTTCATAAATTTTTAAATTTCTCTAATATGGGATACAATCCTACTATGCGAATATATGCAAAAAAAAAACATGGCGTACTTCATAACACGTCTATTCACCGTGACGTCTTAATCTGGAGGCGAGTTTTTTGAACAAAAAAAAGATAAAGAAATGCTTTATTCTTTTTTTTCTTTTTTTTTTTATCAACTATATGCAATTTTTATTAAGATTATTATTTTTAGTGTTTTTTTTTTTTCAAAATTCTTTGTTTCGGTTCTTTTTCAGATCTTGATGAATACAAATTAAGATTACCTTTAAAAGAATATATTTGAAAGTATAACCCCATGGTTTCTGTTCATGTTTAATTGGTAAGATTCAGAAATAAGTATCATTAGACAGGACAAAAAGAAATCCATATATTATCAGCTACTTCACGAAATATATAGCAATGTATTACCTAATAACATACCAAATCACCAGACACAGTTAATCCCCCAAGATTGATTTCCACGGTAAAATCTCTAAATTTCTTCTAATAAAAGTACGAGTCATCTGAATCCTCATCATTTCGGACATGGTATGTACATTTCGGACATTCTATTGTACCCGGCTATGTATTTAGAGTCATTTTGACATCTGTAGATAATATGCTTTCTAATTCTGGTAAGTTATCAAACATTTTTCTTTATTTAAATAAAAACCACATCTTTTACAAGAATGCCCTGATGTAGTAAAATTAAGGCCATCACCATTATTGTCTAACTGTAAAAGTAGTTTTGATTTTATAAGTAGTGAACGACTGAAACCGAAAGAACTGAAATTTCCAAAACCGAAACAAGCAAAAAACTTGAAAACCAAATTATTCAAATTTTTTTGATGAAATAAGTATTTGTAAAAACAAGAGATTTGCTTTTGTAGTGATTTACGGGACATTAGCTAACTAAACAATCAGTATGTAACATAATTAAAGAAAAAGTGGGACGTGAAAAAATTTTAATATTTTAAGTTCACTTAAAGAATGGTTTGAGAATAGTAACTTGAATCAATTATGTAATAGGATTTCAATTAAAATTACTACAGTTGTTGTAATTAAATATTGATTTACACACAAACAAGTAAAATACTAATATAGTTAGGAAATCATCATGATCACACACCAAATTAAAACAAGTTATCTAAACTTAAAAAATATCTCCTAATAAAAGTTTCGGTTCATTACGGTAGCGGTTTGAAACAAAATTCTTGTGTTTCAAGGTCAATGTTTTTCACGTACAAATATTTAGATGGCTGAAGAAAAAAAATCCTTACTTTGGGAAGTACATTTTTGCGTCATCTTTTAGCAATCTAAACACACGACACAAGTATTGACGCTACTCAACTTCCTTCTTCCTTTCTCTATTTTATGATTGATTTTAATAGAGAACTTTATGCTAATTAAAAATCGAATAAAAACAAAGGCCTCGAAATCAAAATAAATTGCTATAATCTGATTAAAGAATAGTGAAATCATAAACCGTTTCGAAAGAAAAAAAAAAGAAATAGCTCGAAATACAATCTAAGATAACTTAAAAAGACTCGAAACAGCCTTTTTTTTTTTTAAATAAAAAGCACTCTGGTCATCTGGACTAGAGAAAAGAAAACCAAACAAAAGAAACGTACTAACAATTGAAAAGGGGTCATGCCTGAAAATTCTGGATGCTACACAAACATCCAAAAAAAAAATTCCTAGAAAGTGTTCGTTTTGTAGGAAAAAAGAATAACTTCCGAAAAAACTAAAAACGTGGATAGCCGTAACTGACCAAGATATGTACAAGCCATTGTTTCGTGCATCCAAGGCTGTACCAAGCAATACATTAAAATCTATGTTAACGAATGTTTAGAAAAATGACTTCTTCCATTCACTCACAGCATCATGGCGATTTAACTATCTATTTTGTCCAGATTTAGCGACTTCTCATTACTTTAAAGATTTTCTAAGTGGATGAACAAACGTCAATTATGTTGATAAGAAATCCAACCCACCAAACTTGCCTTAAGCACAAATATAATATTGATAACTTTTGGGGACATTTGGCTCAAAAAGTTTATGAGGGAGGCTGGCTAGCTTAAACAGAGCAAGTCTTGATGCATTAAATAAAAAGTAAAAGAAATTGATTTGAACTTTTTACGGTTGCTTATGAAAAGTGCCAAAGCAAAATAGAGATCTATTGAATGACAGAATTTTTCCTAAGAAAAAGCTGATTTTTACTGAAAAATAAATTCTGTTTTATAAAAAAAATTAAAATAGTTTTTTCTTTAATTAAAAATAAGAAAAAGTTTTTATTTTGCCCTATAACTTATGCATCACCCGTTATTATTGGTCTTCGAAGAAAAAATTTAAAATAAATAAAAAGATAAATCAAAAACAAAGCTAAAAGTTTGAAACTTCCCTTTTTGTATGACGTGCAAAATAAGAAAAATAGATTTACACGGGGGAATTAACTTGAAATTATTAAAAGTTAACAGTTTCAAATATATTTTTGATATAGGTAATTTTATTTTTTATGATTCTTATCATAAAAGTCTCTATAATAACCATAAAATCATAAAAATAGAGCACCATTAAATTGTACAGCTAAATGTTGAGGTAATCGTGCCAACCGAGGGTTAGGAAAGAAATATAAGATGCGCAACAGAACTTAGGGCCTGAAATTATTCTTAAATGGTCTGAAAAGAAACGTTAGAAGTCACACCGCAAAAAACGTTTTGTGAAATTCACAAAAAATTTGGTTACTTTAACAAAAACATTTGGTGAATATTTATGCACCAAATGTTTTTGTTGAAGTAACCAAATTATTTGGCAAAATTTATTTTGTAAATTTCACAAAATGATATTGTAAATTTCACCAAAAATATTTGGTGCATAAATATTCACCAAATGTTTTTATTAAGATAAACAAATATTTTGGTAAATTTTCGTAAAATTACCTTTTTTGTGTGTGGAAAGTTAACAATAAATTGTCTTTATTTTCTAAGACAATACGGAACTTTAAATACCTCGCAAAAAAAACTAAATTATAGGTAATATAACTCTAAAAAAAAAATAATATTTCCATTTGTATTATTATAGTATAATTATCTATACATATTATTTTATTTACACATAATGCAACTATACAGTCGACTTATAGATTTAACTCAGAAGCCAATTTACTTGCTTTCGGACACGATACGTCGAAATCGAGGCAATTAAAACAATAACGGGTGACAACTAAAAAACGAGACTGGATTTAAAGACACATATCTCTTTAAAGAAGTAGGATAAAACAAAAAGGAAAAATGTACTAGAAAGTATTTTTATTCTAATTTTTATATATATAATCAGTTGTTCTCAATTAAACCATTTCTTCTGACTTTATCAACTAGGCCTGGTATAGACTGAGCTAGGCTCCGTATGAGCTTAATATCAATTTTATTAAGGCAATAATTGATTCTAGAACGTAATTTTTTAAGATTTTCTGCATGCCAATTATTCTTGTAGACAAGGCCTTTCAAAATACTCCAAAAATTTTCGATAGGACGACATTCTGGCAAGTTTGCAGGGTTATCCGCTTTCTCAACATAATGCACGTTTTCCTTGTTTAGGTACATGATTACTGTTTTTGCATAGTGAGATGATGCTAAATCTGGCCAGAATACATATGCACCATCTGAATGATACTTATTGATGAATGGAATAAGTCTCTTCTTAATACATTTGTTTAAATAGATTTTTTGATTTACAGCCAGTCCACTTGGTACAAAATAAGGCCGAGAAATTCCATTTTCAGAAAAAGCAATCCATAGAAGTAATTTTTTTTGAAACTTTTGTTTTGTTAGGTATTTAACTGTAGATGGAGTAGATTTTACATCACTAGTATAAAATATATCATTTCCATTGATACTGGAGTGATTTAACGTGAAATAAGACTCATCGTCAATGATTGGTTTACGATTTTTGAATTTCTGACATAATCGACTGCACTTAGTTCTAGCTGCTGCTTTTTGCTGGTCAGAGCGTTTAGGAATCGTCATTTTTTTTCTTGACTTAATATTTGTTCTTTTTTTTAATGTTTTACTAATGTGTTGCTGAGTACAGTTGAACTTTTTAGCTGCCTGTCGTTGAGAAACTCCGTCTTTATGGTCAAACATGAGTTTGAGCCTTTCAATGTTTGTCCTGGGGCCAATGCTATAAACAATTCGAAGTTTTTTTCGAGAAAAAAAATCTTTCGTAAAAACGCAATTTTTCACGTACGAAAAAAAGTCCGTAATCTCGAAGAATTTATCGCTGTTTGTATTTTTTTCGGCCATTGCTATAAAGCATAAAACGTATACGTCACTAAAATTCACGAGCTTTTTTTATCCGTAATATATAGTAGTAATATAATAGTAATTTTTATTGTAATTTTTATTTATTAGGCCTACTTAATGAATTTATTAGTCATTAAGTATGCTGTGCTGTCTATTCTATTTTTATGAATATTTTTACATTCTAGTATTTGGTGTTTAAAAAAACTGTGTAAAATTAAAGTAGGAACATGAATTTAATTTTTTCGGATGAAGACTTAGATTTCGAAGTTGCAGAAAATGAGCTTCGCCACCGATTGCCTCGAGAGGTTGGTGTTTAAAACATTACTTAAAATTACTATATATATATTTTTTTCAATGATTTTTTATCGAACAAAATCAGAAATCATACTAAATAGGCGCAGAAATTATATTTTTGTTTTGTTTTTCAATATCATTTTAGTTTAATGGTCGCTTTTTTAACGAAGATGTTTCTGACAACGTTTTTCGAGAGCAGTATCGAGTCCCAAGAGCTGTATTAGATTTTTTAGAAACTAGGCTTAAAGATGATTTGCAACATTATACTAAACGAAATAAAAGCATTTCAGTACTTTTCCAAATAATGGTATTTCTTCATTTTATTGGCATAAATATTTTTTTCATGTTCTCAGAGACTGTCATGGAATCTTTACCAACACAGTTTATCGTATTATACAGTGTAGGAGAAGCTATTTTCAATTTTAGTGTATTAAGTTAATAAAACTATTGGAAGTATATATATATTTACATATTTACATATATATATATATATATATATATATATATATATATATATATATATATATATATATATATATATATATAAAATTGATATATACTATACATTACATCATGTTGTCATTGTTAATTTTATATACTGTAATATATCTCTGCTGTTTTTGAATAGAATGATTAAATTGCCATTATTATTACCCTTGTTATATATCATTAGCACTGTTAGTAGTTTACTTTACATTAGTTTATAACTATTTGTATATAAACTTGAATGTAAAATCTTTATTTAGAAATATGATTGATTGATTACATACTTATATTATGTTAATATATACTATATATTACATACTTATACTATAACATTTGTAAATATATATATAAATATAAATATATATATATATATATATATATATATATATATATATATATATATATATATATATATATATATATATATATATATTCATATATATAAATATATATAAAATATAATGTAGCAATACATATTTTTATTTAAATAGTTTGCTAATTAAAACATACTAAGCTTCCCAAGAAGAACCTCTTTGTTTTCTCTGATCTTTATTGCTAATAACATTTTAAGTTCTTTAAACAGCACTTTATTTTGTTGTGTATTTGTGTATTATTTTGTTGTGTATTTGTGTATTATATGGCATATTTATCGACTATTTATACTTTTCTTTAGTCAAACACTATGAAAAATTTGTTTAACCAGAATTACTATCGAAAACCTTCATAAATAAGTATGGAATTTTAAATTCATGCATGCATTGTTAACGAAGCACAACAAGGAACTGAATAATCGATTAAATGCAGATTTTAAGTAATTAGTTTATTATGAAGTTACCAAAATCCTTTTAAGCTTTATCTATAAAATATCTGCATAAAAACACAAACAAAGAATGTTCAATGATTTTGAAGCGCTAACGTTGTTCCAACAATGGCCGCCAAAAATCACGAAGAAAATATCTAAAATTGAGATCAAAAATCTATCTGAATTTTTTTTTCGAAAAAACGCATTTTTTATCTGAAAAGGCGATTCCCTTGTTCGTTTATAGCATTGGATTTAATAGCGAAGTTTTTATCTTAAAAACGGAGTTTTTTGAATGTTTATAGCAATGGACTTTTTTTTTCTTCGCTTTTTACGGTAAAAACTTCGTGTTTTACGGAAAAAACTTCGTTTTTTATGTTTATAGCATTGGCCCCTGGTCATTTTTTTAGCTTTTACTCCACTTCCTTGAACTCTTTGGTACCCAGATTCACTTTCAGCACGTTTAATTATCTTGTAGATAGTACTTTTAGGTATATTCTCAATTTTAAAGTGGTCATAAGTGAACTTTTTACCAGCATTTTTGTAATTTGAATAAAATTCATACACACGTTTTCTAATCTCTTCTTGTTTTGAATTTATTTTTTTATTCATTTTTCTATAAAAACTAAAAATACATAAAATATTTAAAAACTAGAATAAAAATACCTTCTAAAACAGTTTTCCTATTTTTAAAATCTTATTCCTTTGAGAAGATATGTCTTTAAATCCAGTCTCGTTTTTTAGTTGTCACCCGTTATATAAATTTTTGTAAAAACATCCAAGCTGGAAAACTTGCAGTATTGTATTCCTTATCCAAGATCTAAAGACAAATAATTGAAAATGATAAAGAATCATCAATAAAATCTGTACGCAAGAACGCAAATATCAGTAATAACATTAAACTCACTTGAATCAATTTAAACGAAAAATCCATTGCTTTCAAGGGGGTTTCAAATGACCACCTGTGATTGTTGTACACAACAACAGCAATGTTTGGTGGTACAGCATAAACTAAAGGTTGAAGTGTCAGCTTCAGGTCATTATATAATATCCTAATGTTATTAATTGCCTGCTCAGCATTTTCAACTGACTGAAAAAATAAACAAATAAGAATAATTAAGCAATGTAAGTAACAAAATAATTATTTTAATCAAATTTTTTTAATTTTGAATCAAATTTTAATAGTTTATTTATATTTAATATTCATACATTGGCTAGAAAAAGAAATGATTCGCCACATTCTTTAACACTAGGAGTCCAGGATTTTCTCTTTGCTTCTTTACATAAACATACGGAACGTTTGCAGCATGTCAATCGTACAATAGCCAAAAGAGCAGCAGTCTCTTCATTTACCCCTATAATATGTACATATATATATATCCACATGAAGGTATAAATATAATTCTTTTATTTTCAGTTTAATGTACATAGGTAATTTTCCACCCTCTTCAAAACTGTCAATCTGTCAGATTGAAAGCTGTTATTAATATATTTATGCTAATCATAAATTTGAATTTAAAATAAAAAACTAACCATCTTGCATGGAATATTTCTTGGCAACTAGGCCTATCAATTTTTTTGCATATAATGGGATTTTTTGAAACAAAAAGTTGTTGCAATGCTCCTGGTTTTTCTACAAGTTTAATTGAGTAAAATCGATATTTATACCTATAAAAAAATACATTGTTTTGTATTTGTGGTAACATATAGTCAGTAATATATAGACATATGTAATAACATATCACAAATATTTAAAATACTTACCAATGCATCTGCTTTTAGATCCAAAAGAAGTTTAAAATTCTGAATATCTTTGGTGCCTGATTGAAAACTTTTCAACCTAAATTTCGAAGTTGATTTCCATTTCTGACACACTTCAGTCCTGGGTTGACTTTTAAATTTAAGCCAATTAAGGTCATCTTGAATTTCTTCTTCTATATAAATTTTAAAATGTAAAAAAAAAAAAAACGAAAATTTTCTCTATTATATGATATAAAATTGTACAAAGATGAATATACATTTTATCAAAATATATAACTTATCAAACAAAATTTCAATGATTAATTATATATACAAAATTTACTAAAAATATAAAACACAATATACTACTTATAAAAACTAAACCATATAAAGCATACCATCACTAATATCTTTAACTAATTGTTGGTCATTAGAATTTTTTAAAATACCCACTGATTTAATATTTCGCCATGATTTGCGAAGCTTTTCTGTCAATTTTCCACCAGCTATAGTTTTTTTATTTGTAGGAGCAGTATACCACGTTTCCTAACAAAGAAGAAATTAAACATAAATAGCATTAACAGTTTCATTAAAAATCATAAAGAACACATTAACTGATAGCTATGAAAGTTACTTACAATCTTTTCTGAAGGAAAATGTGCAATAATGGCATTTGCTGATTCACAGACATCTGCATTAGTCAGACGACACCTACAGTACAATTTGAAAGCGATTTATGTATCAAAAATATGTATCTGCATTTCTCTATACTACCATGACATATATTCATATACTTGTAGCTGTAGTAATAGATTGACAAAAATGTAAAAAAAAAAAACTTTAAAACCTAACAGTTTTTTTACTTACTGTAAACCTTTCCTTTGAATAATATGGTTGACTACTATGCCAGCCAACTTGTTGCGTAAAGCAAAGGTCAAATTTGAAGCACTTAACACAACCATCCCATCTATGCAAGAACTTAGGATCGGAGCTAAGCCATTCTGTTAAATTCATAAATAATATTACAGTGTTACTAAACAAAACATAACTTAAAAAATTATCATATTTATGTTACAAATGATACATTATCAATATTGCTAATTAAGTATTATAACATTTTCTTCCACAGGAATTATATAGTTATAGTTAAACATTATAAAGACAAATTAAGAAAAATTAAAAAAGACATCAAACCTCAAAGAGAGTATTTCTTTTATGATGAAGTACAGTTTTTGATGCAGAAACTACTTTATCAGTTGAATCTTGGAATGGATTAGCTTGCTGTATGCAATGTTTTTTCAATGGGCTCATTACCTTGTTATTGTACAAACTGAAGTCTATTTCACTTCGGCTCAAAATAGCTGGTTCTATAATCAAAATCATTATTCACATGGGTTGCAAACAGTAATACTAGTATTGTGAGAGTGAGAAATATTATTACATAAAAAAAATCAAGTGTTTTAAGTATACTCTTTTCAAATATTTAAAAATGTTATAGTTACTAAAAAATGTTATAGCCACTGAAGAACTTTTTTTTTTTTTTTAATATGTAAGACAAATAGCAAAAGTAGCATCTCCATTTTCTTTTGTACAGTTTTGAGGTTCGAAGAACATGCCAGACATACTGAGAGAAGCTAAATATTATTTATAAAACATTAGGTATATTTTTTCAAAAAATCTTATATATGAAATATTAAAAATATAAAAACAAGTGACAAGTAATTTGACTATATAATGATCTGCTTTTCATTTCACAACTTATTGTATCTTAGTGAACTTTGAAACACATGACAAAAAGTAATAAAAATAATAAAAGTACTGGATAATGTGTTCTGTATTGAATTGGTCTTAGAGAAATGAGCTAACTCAATATCTTCATCAAGATTGAAATTATCTTTCATTAAAGTAGATAAGAAAAATTGTGTTATATGTAATATTTCCATAATTATTTAGAAACATTATTATATAAAAATACTTGATCAAAATACCTTTATGTAAAACTGGTGCATGATCACAATAGGCACACAAATCAAAATCTTTCTCTTTTGTGTATTCATCACAATCACAACCTCCTTTGAGACATTGCATTCTACTTCTTCCTTTTTTATCCTTCATTTTTAATGATACTTTAAAAATAAAGAAAAATAAAGTAACAGAAAAACAATTTTTCATTATCTAAGATTCAGGGATGCGGAGTCCCAAAAAGGACTCCGGATTTGAAAGTCACAAAAAGATTACTTCATCCTAGTTTCTGGTATCCAGGAGCTCTAAAAATATAAATAAGTTTATGGACTACTAATTGGAAAAAAATTAAGACTGTTAGGTTAGAGGAACAATCATTTTTTGAACCCGGAGTCCTTAGGTATAAAGGCGGCAAGGACTGCAGGATTCCAGGACTCCAGGCTTAAAAACAATAAGTTTCAAGTCATTAAATCTCATGAATTTTTTTCTTCTCATAAGTCAACAAACATGTTTAGAGCTTCTGGACACTACAGACTTGGAAAAAGTAGAGATATAAAGCCGGAGTCCTTTTGGGACTCCGCATCCCTGCTAAGATTTTTATTACATTATATCAATTACATAAATTTATTTAGAAAAAATAACACTAAATGACTAAAGAAACCGAAAAATGAAGTAATGAAAATATATCAATTTAAAAGTTATAGTAAAACTTATAGTATACTATAAAAGTATATAGTATACTTATATGTTATTGTATATTTATCTATAATATAATTATTTTGTGGGCTATACATATTATAATACAAAATGTACCAATAAAGAGTAAATGAAAACTTGTCAATTATTTAATGCAATACATAAAAAAAAAACATTGTTTAGAATTAAATACATAAAATCAGTTCACTAAAAACAGATAATAGCAAATACATTTATGTAGTAAATACATATTTGTTTAAAACTTAAGGAAACAAAATAAAAAGCAGGGTTAAAAAGTTTGTTTTTTCAAAAGGAAAATAACTTTTGTAAACAAAATAAGAAATGAAATTTAAAAATGCTCTGATGGATTCAGATGGCAATAACACCATACTTGTCACCTATAAATACCTAATTAGTTTCAAGTAAAGACATTGTTTGAAGAATTTTAAACTTTTTGTTATAACCATTGAAACTTGTGTCATTGAAGGAACCTTTAGTTCCTTTTGTGACACAAATTTAGAATGCCTATAACTAAAAATTTAGAATGCTACTAAAAATGTCTTTACTCCACATTAAATAGATACAAAATCTATTTAATTTAGAGTAAAGACATGGTTCGTTGAATTCTAAATTTTTAGTTATGGGCATTCAAAACTTGTGTCACAGAAAGAATAATAGGTTTCTTCTGTAATAAAAGTTTCAATGGTTATAACAAAAAATATGAAATTCTACAAACTTAAATATTTACCTATAAATATTCTTTATAGGTAGTCTGAATTTCTGATTTAGTTTGCAAACGTCATTTGCACAACAAGACTTTTTAATCTTGTCCTAAAGAACATCAAATAATTATACAATAGTTTTTTATTGAAAAATAAAATTTAAATGCTACCAAGATCAATAGTTATATTTTGTGCATTAATGACACATATTTATTTTTATTTAAATTTCGTAGTTTCAACGGCCAAGGTGAGATGATGTTATCAAAGTGAGAGCAGTTTAAAACAATTAACTCTGTTTCAATGTCAACCTCAAAAGATTGCAAGTGATAGCATTCATTTACAATAAACAACTTTTGACAAATGAAATAAAATAAATCAGTATCAGATATGAAAATCTGTTTGATTTCACAAAAAGCAGGATATAATTCTTCAACTGCATAAATAATAACATCACCAATTTTAAAGTTAATGAAGCTAACAGAAACACTTTTTGTTTGAAAAATTTCTCTGTACAATCCATAATTTCCTATCAATTCTGATATAGTTTGTCCATCAATCACATGGCAGAGTAAAATAGGCTCAGTTTTAGCAACACAAAACTCATTATTTTTTAAGCCATGTTTTGCCATGAACCGAGTTGACTGATCCATTTGGTGTCTAATAGCTACCGTTTTACAAACATTTTAAAAATTGCCCACAGATGAAGCAGTCCTCTTAAAACCTCTTAGTTTACCTTCACAACGCATTACCCACATGTGACTTAGCGGACCAAGCATTTTAATAATACGTGGATAATGAATAAGGTTATAAAACTTCAAAGTTAAGCCACACTTAAATACAAAGCAGTATTCTTGTAAAAATTCAGTGATAAGAGAATCAAAATATAATAAATAAGATTTGTTAAAATGCAAACCAAATGAGTAAAGGACAATTTGTCTTAACAATAAAAAACAACCCAAACATAGTCATCAAAAGGAACTAAATCTCCAACTAATAAAGGAAAGCTTAAAACCAAATTTAGCATTTCAATTGCACAAATATTAATTGAACCATTTTTTATTTGATAATCAGTGGGACATGAAGGAATTGACGAGTGATCATATGAAAAATTTCTCATTCTGCTATTTATGTCACCTAGATTGCAGAATTTTTTCTGAAATACTAGATAGTTTAACATTTTTTGAAAAACATATTTGCAAATGCCTTCTAACAAATCGTGCATTATATCACAATAAATATTATCATTAACATGAAATGATGGAATTTTATTAAAGCAACACTTTTCCTTTATACCATTGAGGGAACAATTATGTAAAGAAACATCATAATGGCAACATTCTTTAGTTCTAAGTAATTCAGCAGATTCAACAAAACAACTGTCTTTACGTTTCATTTTGCATATTCTGCATGGGTATGTCGCAGTAAAACTTTCCGCATAACCTAATATTCCATTTAAACCAAGATTGTCACCGATAACTTGAGCAAGGACAACATATATTTTAAATTCATCACCACTTATTTTTATAGTAAAGCCTTTTGTTTCTAATTCTGTCATTTCTTTGATGTATATAGAAAATGCATCTTTATTTGAATATTTAATGCGATCAGAAGAATACATAACTGCACTTAACAAAATATTCTCAAGTTTTGAGTTATGAAGCGGTTTTAAACATTTTAGAATTGTACACAAAGCTCCAATTTTGTGAACAGTGCTATGTGACCCCAATGGATTAGCAGTTTCTAAATCATCAAAAAAAACAAAAAACTGGAATTACAAAAGTATTTTGGGAATGAGCATGTTGACGACAAAATTGATGATTTTGCCACAACTCTCCATCTTTAAAGTCTGAAACTAAACCATTAGTAGATGGTTTTATATTACTTTTTATTCCATCAAGCACAAAGAAAAACCTCAAGACACAGCTTTAATGAAAAATATTGGCCTGATGCAATACGAGTTGAGCAAACTATTCCTTTAGCTGTTTTTTGAGTGCTTATATAATGACCTATTGAGCATGATTTTGGTTTTATAAAATACCCTTTCTTTTCAAAATAACTTGTTTGTTTATGCTAACTTTCTGAACCTTGAAAAGGTTTTTTAAGGCGTGAGATATTTTCAAAGAAATTATTATATTCATCGTTTTGGAGACCATGCTTTTCAAAAATTACTTGGGTTTTATTACTAATTCCTGTTACAATTGATGACACAAAGTCTGAACATGCATCCACAATTTTTAATGTAGTGGTTAGAATAACTTCTTAGTTTTGAAATAAAATTAGCAGAATCTTCGAAAATACCATCGATTTCATCAAACCTAATACCAAAATTTGACATATTATCAGTCCAAACAGGTTCGGTATAGTGAACAGCTAAAGACAAGTTATTCGAAGAGAAACATCGTTGCGTAATATCTGCTTCTTTTAAAGTAGGTCTTTCAAGAACTTCTTGATGAGATTTTTCAATATGTTTTGCAAGACTTTGGAAAGAATTATATTCAATCGGACAACCATCCTGACGACAAATTAATCTTTCACCATAACTAAGTTTGTTGTGGAAAACTTTTAAATGACATTTATAAGAGTTGCTGGAGCTTGCATTATATTCACAATAAGCACAGTTAATCATAATTATAGTGACATTAATAAATTTTCGTGTTCTGTTGAAACTACGATGCCTAAGAATTTATAAAGAAAAAAAATGGCGACAAAATCTCGTTTTTTTCTCCAATTATTTGCAATTCCGTCGGCGCTTTTGGTGAAAATAACAAATAAAATTTTGTAAATTTAACCGAATAAATTTGTTATACTTTGCGCGAAGACAAAAAGTAAAACTTCATCAAACCAAATAATTTGGTTAAAATAACAAAAACAATTTGGTAAAGTTCACAAAAGATTTTGCTTGTTTTACCAAACAGGTTTGTTGCTTTTACAAAATCTACTTAACCAAACATATTTGGTTAAATTAACGAAACAAATTTTTGCAGTGCACAACTTGAAAAAAATTACCCAAATTAAGATTTGACTGTTGAAAAATAAAGTTTAGAAAAATAATGCATATTGTGTTCATAAAATTGTTGAACACGTTTGCTTTAAAAGAGTCGTTTAACGGAGGAAAATTTCATTTAGTGCACAAGAGTCTTACTTAGTCTTACGCAAAAAGTCTTTTTATCCGCTTTACAACTGTGAGCATTTTGTAATTTTTACTATGAGAGTTTAATTGTAAATGATCTCTTTTTTGAAAAATTCTAATTGTATTAGTAAATTTCCCAACATATTAAAGTGAATTTTTTAAAAAATCTAATGTAATGATTTTTCGTGCGAAATGATTTCGGTTGGTTTCGATTTCTGTAAGATTTTGGTTAAAACCGTCTATTAACGAAGAAAGTTGTCTTGTTTAAATTCTAAAAATCCTTCACAGAGAAAATCTCTAACAGAGGTAGTTAATATCACTTATGTTAGAGTTCCAAAGAAGCAAAAAACTACAAAAGAAGTACAAAACTACAAAAGAAATACAAAACTACAAAAGAAGTACAAAACTACAAAAGAAGTACAAAACTACAAAAGAAGTACAAAATTACAAAAGAAGTACAAAATTACAAAAGAAGTACAAAACTACAAAAGAAGTACAAAACTACAAAAGAAGTACAAAATTACAAAAGAAGTACAAAACTACAAAAGAAGTACAAAACTACAAAAGAAGTACAAAATTACAAAAGAAGTACAAAATTACAAAAGAAGTACAAAATTACAAAAGAAAGTACAAAACTACAAAAGAAGCACAAAACTACAAAAGAAGTACAAAACTACAAAAGAAAGTACAAAACTACAAAAGAAGTACAAAGCTACAAAAGAAGTACAAAAGTAAAAAAACAGACAGTTATACAAAACTTAGACAGTCAACAATGAGGGCCTGGTGTAAGAAAATAATAAAAAAAAAAAAAGTTAAAAGAAAGACGTTTACAGACTACAAACCAAAAAACCAAACATTTTAGTTGAATTTAGGTAAAAACATCTGTACTGCTGGTTTATATCAAACATTTAAGATGTTTTTCCACTCCAATATTTTTTAAAGCGTTTCTGTCATCAAAAAGTTCCTCATATAATAAGAAAAAAAGTTTTGATTTTTTTCAGAACTGCATTTTCAAAACATGAATGTTATTCAACTCCAAACTATTTTCAAACAATTTGGGTGTACTGAATGTTTTGCAATGACTGAGTGTTAATTGCTTTAAAATACAAATTGTATAAGTATGACGTTTCAACAGAACATTAAAATGACAACACTTTAAAACTTTCTTTATAAAGTCACTTTATATATTACTTTTGAAAATACAATGAACTTTGAAACAGAAAAACTAGTTTTATTACATATTTATGCTTTGCGTCAGCTTGAAACACAAAAAACCCAGTCATACTTGCGCAAGATATTTCTAAAAAATACTTAAAAATTGCATCATTGAATTCAACTAACCGCAATATACTCGATTAAAGGTGAAAGTGGTTCTCGTTTGATTACTTCTAATCTTTTACTACTTTTATTCTCCGCTAAAGATGAAATTAAGTCCGATATAGGTTTTAATGGTACATAGTCAGTAGTGTCGATATCTAGAGAGCCATTTGACGAAAGTTTCATACTTATTGATGAAGGATCGTGCAAAACCATGCTAGTCCCTTCAATAAATAAGTTAATTTCATTATTAATGTCACAGCTTTCATCTTTTAATTTACCGGTAAAACATGCATCGTCCCCAGACAATGTATCGTCCCCAGAAATAGGTGGCGACAAATATAATGGCGATGACAAAATATTAAACACTCCGTTAATGTTTCCAAGATTTCTGGGAATAAGAAAAGTACTCTCTGAAGTTGGTGATAAATCTCTTGCTTCTATTAGTTCTTCGGCAACTTCTGTCATGGTTTCCATCAAACTGTCGGCACTAATTTGTTCAGAGCTCCAGTTGCAATCGGCTCTCATTACTTTTGAAAAAGTTGAATAAGGTTCTAAATGCAAAATTTCTTCGCGCCGAATATTGGATGTTGTTTGCAGTAGGTTGTGAGCAATTGCTGTAATATTATCTTCGTCAGATGGAAAATACTTTATAACTGGTCTTTTGCCATATGAATGGTCTTTCATACAATCGTTTGCATTTGATGCAGCAAGTCGCTTTTTAAATTTGGTTTTACACTCTGAGACTTTCGTATTTATTTTTTTCACAGCACTTAACGAAAAATCATCGTTTTCTTGCTTTAACTCAATACAGCCCTGTTCACTTGCTGCACATTTTTCATCAGCTGAAAGGTTTCTCGGTTCACCATAAAAGATTTGAGCTTTACACACATCTCTTGAGTTGTAACTTTCTTGCTTTAACTTATGCAGCAGTTGTGTTTCCAACATTTCAAGTCGTTGTTGTTTTATTGCTTCACAGCAGCTGAAGTCGATCATAGAAGTTCGTCTTTTTCTTATATTATTCTCTAAAAGTTTGTTCGCAAATTCAGGAACAACAGTCCAATATCCTCCTTTTCCAGGATCGCCTTTGTTGCGAGGTATTTTTGTGAAGCATTTATTTAATGAAAGATTGTGTCGAATTGAATTCTATAATAAATTTAAAAAACAGTTAAAAAATTTTTTTGCAACCAACGCGATTAAACAAAATGTTTCTTTTTGTTTCTGCTATTGAATGACATCACACAGGAAAAAAAAATAAATGTGCGAAGAAAAAAAAAACACCTGCCAACTTGGTTCGGCGTATTTGTAAAACGAGAAATGATCACCAATCCACTTATATATTTCACTTAGAGTCATTTTTCCACATGGCTTCGACTTCATCGCCATAATAATCAAAGCTGCGTAAGAATAAGGAGGTTTTGCATTTTCATTCAAACGGTAGTCATTTGAGGTTTCAGCGAAACTGGTCTCATTTTTTTTACTATCTCCCTCATCACTAGAAATTGAAAGCGCAGGTGATAATGATGTGTATGAAATTAATTTACCTTCCAAAATATCATCTATTTTAACTACTGTTAACCAATTAAGGTTCGTCAAAGTATCATCCAGTAACTGAGTTTTCTCTTCATCAATTTTATAGTTAGTATTTGCGATAATACTTTTTTGTCGAAAACCCTTAAGATCGTGCACTTTACGTTTTGATTGAAGTGTTTCATCATTTTCTTCGTCCACTTTTACAAAACCAGGATTACAAATGATGCTAGTTTCATTTTCGTCGCAATAAGTAAATGAATTTGCGAGTTGATCGGCATATTTACAGGTCATATTTGTAGTAAACACGTTAATTTACAATTGTTTAATGAAAGGAAACACAAAAATAATTTTTCTTTTGATAGCCATCCAATCAATATTGACCATCAGACAAAAAACTAAAAATAATAAAAATTTTTTTAGAAGTTGTCAAAGTACAAATGCACTCTAAGCTATAATATCGCTAAAATGTTTTTCGGTGTTTGGCTTCGGCTAGAACAAATCTTTATTCTATAATTAAATTTGTTAGTACAAATATATTGTTGAAAAATCCATAAAGACAAAATGAAAGTAAAATCAATTAAGAATTGAGCTGCGGCAGAACACTATATACTAATATGAAAACTGTAGAATTAGTATTTGTAGAATATACACTACATATATATACAAATGTGTAGTCATTTATCTTATCCGTTAGTAAGCAGGTAATCTTAATGTCTTATCCGTTAGTAAGCAGATAAGAGAAATTATTATTTGCTCTCAACAGTAACATCAATAAAATAAGTTTCAGAAACCCAATATTTGCTAAAGATTTTCTTATAGGTATTTTTAATTATTTTTAATCACTTTAAATCATCAACCGAGGATGTTTTTCTCACGCTTTACATTTTACAGAAAAGAGCAAAGAAGTATGCCACTAACATTAAAATGCTATCACGTTTTAGCGTGAATCTGAATCCTGATACAAGAAGATTTCAAAGTAATTTATAAAGGATTGCGAGATTGTACAACTTACTTGATAACTTGTTATAGAAGAACCAGACGGCTTATGCGAACAAACTATTATCTGTAGTCCTTAGAAGAAGTGATCGCGTACAGAAGGAACTGTAGAATTCTGACAAAATTTTCAAAAATCAAACTTTTTATCTTAAAGATCTTTATCAAAAGAAAAAACTGGTCAAAAGTTTTATATTTGTTATCAAACCAGAAGGTCTGAACTTTTTTGCTGTTGCTTTTTGGAAAGTTCTTTGTCTTTCTTCGATTCGTCAATTCTTTGTGATTCAAGCAAACCATTTATTGAAACAAAAATCCAGTAAAATAAACGTGTGTTTGCTTCTGTGGTTTATTCGATAAAGTAATTGAAGTATATCAATTAAGTCCATTCTACCCATAGATAACATTTATAAAAATCTTGGGACTCCCCATATCTTTCTTTCGACTTTCGACCATCCCTGCACTCTTAGTTAAAATTCACCGTCCTATCAAAGGATCCACCTCCTTCCTTTTTTAAGATCTTTCTCTGACTTCAGCTGATACTCAAACATTCTATTAACTCTTCGTGTTCCTATTGCCTAAATTCTATACTCCAATAAATTCAAAAACAATTTATTGAAAATGAATTGATTCTCAAAGAATATTTTGTAACTTTGTTGGTTTATGACTGACCACAAACTAATCAAAGTTTGTGGTCAGTCATAATTCAAAATCAGCACCGGAAACAATTGAAACACTCTAAAAATTCTAATTACAGTAAACAATAGTTCTTATAATGAAGTAGGGATTTATACTGATTTATCAATTCTTAGAAGCTTCGCTTAAAAATTTGTTACACTAAATTTTTCATACAAGCCAATTTCATACAAAAAAATGAAATTAAAAAGTTATACGGACGATGGGAAATTGTGTACCGTTATAAAGAGAATTTTCTTTCTCCCTCCAATATCATTTTTCCAGTTTTCGGTAAAAAATTATTTATGAAAAACTGATTCTCGATAAAATCTTTGCGAAAGAGTACAATATTAACCATGAATGTGAAATCAACTGATTATACAGGAAGTTCTGCTTGTTGCAATATATTGATTGAGAACAGACATTTTTACATTTCGATTCTGGTACCCACATTACACATGACATTTTATAGTATACATGAGGAGTTTAAGGGTACTTACGAAGTTCTTAATCAAATACAAAAGACAGGAATATTTGTAACAGCTTTCGCTATTCTTATTATGATATTGGTTTACAAAAGAATTTAATTTTACATTACAAGTTTTGTTTTCTTGCTCTTCTTGCCTGGTAGGAACCACCCTAGAAAACTTAACATCTTCGATACCTTTTTTTGCAATTGCATCTGGTTAAAATCTTCTTCTCAAAATTTAAAAGTTTGTAGAAAAATTTTACGCGTTCAGCAGTCCGAATCATGTTATAATTTTTTTTTTTTTACCAAGATTCGGCAGCGTTTGTGTGAATGCCAGATTATATTTTCTTCAAACCTCTGTTCACAATTTTAATCAGCAAATACAAAAAATACAGATTGTAAGTAGTCAATAAGGATATTTTCCCTAGTAAATATATTATTTATTTTTATTTAAAACTATGGACGATTATAAAAGCCATTTATAAATTTTGCACTTTTCAAAAGTGTAACAAATAAAGTCCCATGTTTCCCTCAATTTTCATTTATAAAGAAAATAAGACTAAGCACTAAAGACTTTTTTACTTTAGGGAAAATAACACTTTTAGATTACTAAGTAGGTAGTTTTAGGTCAATAAGTAGGTATTTTTAGGTTAATAAGGAGGTAGTTTTAAATCATTATTGAAGAGGCATTTACATGATTGTAGTAAACATCGACATCTACAAAATCTTTTTCTGGGACAATAAATTATTTGACATTTTGTAACCTATAGAATGACACTGAAGTTTTGTTTATAAACAAAAATGGTCAATCCTCTAGAAAGTTGGTTCGTCTAAATTTGACTCTTAGCGTTTTTGTTTTTGTCTGAGCAAAAGTGTTTACTGTGACATCTCTGTTTCCTTTTTGAAATGATTGGTTAGATTAGTTATTTCCATAAATTGCTACGGAGATCAGTAACTCAAAAGCAAGGTTGGATGACTAGCAGATTCATTTAATGAAACAACATTAAGAAATTATCGTTACATTTACTGTGAATAAACCAGTTTTTGGCCAGTCTAATTGAAAAATTCCGATATTTTGATGAGAAGCACAAAAGAAAAAAATGGACTTCAAAATTTAGTGGAAAATATTACATTATTATATACACTCTAAACAATAAAAGCACTTAAAAGTGCAAACAAATAAACCAAAAAAGCTTTTCTATTTAACTTTTGCTTCAAATTTAACGGAATGAATGAGATAAAAAATATTATTTGCCTTATTAGAAGTCTAAAAAATAAAATTCTCGTCAAAAACAAAAACTAACTAAAACAGACATTTAAATAAAGTTTGAGTTAACATAATGTGCTGATTCTTATCATCATTATTATTATTATTCTTGTTGAGTTTAATTAAGTGTATACTAAAACTAACCTGTTTGTCACACTGGTTTAGAACTTTTACAAACTTCATGAAAACTATACAAACAAAAGGTAAATTAGATGTCCTCATTAACTATTTATCTCCTACTGTGTTTGACTATATTGCTGATATTGAATCGTTTGATGACGCTATAGAAATCTTGGAAAACTTATTTGTAAAACCTAAAAATGAATTATTTTCCAGACACCAGTTAGCTTCACGTAAACAGTTTTCTGGAGAATCTATTGATGAGTTTTTGCAGGCCTTACGTACACTCAGTAAAGATTGCAGCTTTAAACAGGTTTCTGCTTCAGAACATTGTGAAGAATACATTCGTGATTCATTTATAAGTGGTCTAAGCTCTCATCACATTCGCCAACGACTACTAGAAAACTCTACTCTTAAACTTACTGAGGCCTATAATAAAGCTCGATTATTGGAAAATGCCCAAAGAAATAACGAAATGTATTCACATACAGAGTGTAGCAATGTCGCTGCAATTAATAAACATTCTGAATGTATTACTGAGATTGCTTCAGTTTCTACTAAACCTAGTGGACTTTGTTATTTCTGTGGAAGTAAACGTCACCCTCGACAATCATGTCCTGCCAGAGACGAAGAATGTAACAATTGTGGTAAGAAAGGACATTTCAAGAAATTATGCAAATCATCAATGAACTTTGTCACGTCTGCAGCTGCTAACTTCCATGCACCAAATTTAGCCTCTATTACTTGCTCTTCTATCAACTCAATCAACTCTATTGTTCATATCTTTATTGCTAGGGTCAAGGTAAAAGCTCTTCTTGACACTGGAAGCTCTGATACATTTATAAGCAAATCATTATGTGACCTTTTAAAACTTAATATACTCCCTTCTAATAAAAGAGTTTCCATGGCTGATCCTTCCTTATCTTGTCAAGTTATAGGTAAAGTTTCAACTAACTTCACTTTATTTGGTATGAAGTACTCTAATATTAACTTTTTGGTTATACTCAACTCTTGTGAACAAATCATACTTGGTAGAGATTTCCTGCAGTTACACAAAAGTCTTAATATCAATTATGGTGGAAAAAAAGATTCTTTAAAAATCTGTTCTCTGAATAGTATTACAATGAAAGCTAGCACTCTTTTCCCTTTTCTATCTCCAGAATGTAAACCGATTGCTTCACCTTCTAGACGATATAATTCAGAGGATAAAGCATTCATTGAGCAAGAAACTAAAAAACTTTTCGAACTAGATATGATTGAACCCAGTAACTCTCCTTAGCGATCACAAAAAGTTGTTACCAGGAATGAGAGACATAAAAAACGCATGGTCATTGATTACTCACAAACAATAAATCGCTTTACACTACTTAATGCTTATCCTTTACCTAACATCAATGAATTAGTTTACTCTGTTGCAAAATATACATTATTTAGCACATTCGACTTAAAAAGTGCTTATCACAAAATACCTCTCCTAGAAAGTGACAAGTATTATACTGCCTTTGAGCCCAATGGACATCTTTTCCAATTTAAGAGAATTCCTTTTGGCCTCTCTAATGCTGTTGCACAATTTCAAAGAATCATGGATAAGTTTATTCAAGAAAACAAATTAGAAGACACCTTTGTATATCTAGATAACTTGCTTGTATGTGGTACATCTAAAAATAAACATGATTCCAATTTAGAAAAATGTCTTGAAGCTTCTAAGAAAACAATGTTTACCTTCAATGAAGAAAAGTCTATATTGTCTACTTCGAGTATAATCTTCCTAGGTTTTATTATAAAAAATGGCTCTTTTTCTTCTGATCCAGATCGCTTAAAGCCATTAATTGATATGCCTGCTCCCACTGATAGTGCTTCTCTCCGTCGAGTCCTTGGTATGTTCTCATACTACTCTCAATATATCAAACATTTTTCTGACAAGATTCATCCTTTATCTCAAGCGTCTACCTTTCCACTGTCAACTGAAGCTATTAAATGTTTCAATGAAATGAAAGAATTAATCTCTCAATCAGCTCTACAAGCTATTGATGAAAGTATACCATTTGAGGTGGAAACAGATGCCTCCAATTTTGCCATAGCTGCTTCCCTTAATCAGGCTGGAAGACCAGTTGCATTCTTTTCTCGCAAACTTTCACCTACTGAAAGAAAACATTCTTCTGTTGAGAAGGAAGCTTATGCTATTGTTGAATCACTTCGAAAATGGAAACACTACCTTGTTGGTCGGCATTTTACTCTAGTCACCGACCAGCGCTCTGTCTCTTTCATGTTTGACAATAACAAGAGTGGAAAGATTAAGAATGACAAGATTTTGAGATGGAGGATAGAACTTTCTTCATACAGCTATGATATAGTTTATCGCCCTGGACGTAACAATTTTGTTGCTGATGCCCTCTCTAGATCTTGTTGCTCTATGACAATAAACCGACCCTCTCTTAAAGAACTACATGAATCTCTTTGCCACCCTGGAATCACCAGAATGTATCATTTTATAAAATCTAAAAATCTGCCTTTTTCAATTGATGATGTAAAAAAAACCATTTCTTCTTGTCAAATTTGTGCTGAAATAAAACCTAAATACTATGTAAGCAATACTAACCACACTTTAATAAAAGCTACTCAACCTTTAGAGCGCCTTTGTATGGATTTTAAAGGACCTATTCCGTCTTCATCTAGCAATAAATGTTTTTAAACAGTTGTTGATGAGTATTCAAGATTTCCCTTTGTATTTCCTTGTCATGATATTTCTACTTCAACTGTAATTAAATGTTTAACTCAACTTTTCACTTTATTTGGTATGCCAGCTTATATACATTCAGATCGAGGCACTTGCTTCATGTCTACTGAGCTCCGCAATTTTCTTAACTCTCGAGGTGTCAACCTAAGTAGAACTACTCCTTATAATCCTCAGGGCAATGGTCAGTGTAAAAGATACAATGGCACAATTTGGAAAGGAGTTTCACTTGCTCTTAAATCAAAGAATTTACCTACCATGAACTGGGAACATGTTTTACCCGATGTCCTTTATTCAATGCGTTCCTTACTTTTCACTTCTACTAATGCTACACCTCACGAACGATTATTCGGATTCAGTCGACGTTCTTCTAATGGGCACTCTGTTCCCACATGGTTAACTAACTCAGGTCCTGTATTGCTTAAAAGGCATGCTCGACACTGCAAATATGAACCTCTTGTTGAAAAGATCGAGCTTTTAGAGGCTAATAGTAAATATTCTCATGTAAGAATGCCTGATGGGCGTGAGACCACTGTTGCTACAAGACATCTCGCACCAATGGCTGAGGAAATCAGTGATAATGATGGAAATAATAACTATAAAGATAACTCCAATGAATCTGATACAATCCCTTCACCTAAGCCTCTCCATTCCAAAAGATCTCAAAACTACAAAGATAACTCCATTGAATCTGATACAATCCCTTCATCTGAGCCTCTCCATCTGAAAAGATCTTAGAACTTTTCTACTTCCTCCCCAACAAATCCTAAAGGAATTTCTATTGAAGAATCAATCCCTCGTTGTTCAGGAAGATCCCGGAATCCTCCTAAATATTTAAATGACTATATTTAAACTATTTGAACTTATTTACTTATTTTGTTTACTTAGTACGGTAGAATGTGCTGATTCTTATTATTATTATTATTATTATTCTTGTTGAGTTTAATTATGTGTATACTAAAACTAACCTGTTTGTATATTTTAGTTACATATTATTATATGAAGAATAAAGCCCTCTATGTTGGCTTAGAATTATTAATAGACTACTGAATTAATTACACTACACATAATAAACAAATTTAAAGTTAAGATTATACAAAGTCAGAGTTGACATTATAAATAAGAGATAAGTTATACTCAACGGATATTTGCTACACAACATTAATATTAATTAACCGCAAAGATTCTCCTTTTACGATGTTTCCTTTTACGATGTTTCATTAATTTTTTTTTAATAACTCTCAAGTATTTCAAGATAAGAATATTTTTTGTGTTACTGAAATTGTGGACGATTACAAAAGCCGTTCAAAAATTTTGCATGTTTTAAAAAGTGAACAAGTCCTATCTTCCCTCTATCTTTCGTTGGTGAAGAAATGATGCACTAAAGACTTTTTTTTACATTAGGGAGATAACACTATTATTAAATAGGTATTTCTAAATCATTATCACAGTTTTATGAAGCAAAGAAAAAATCGAGCTTTCTTCATATTTAAAAATCAAAGTTCTTTCACTATTTTTTAAAATGATATTCATTTTTTTTAATTAAAGAAACTGGAGCTTTGAAAGAATTTCTTCTTAAAAAAGAAACAGAACCAAAAGAAAGTAAAAACAACAACAGAAAGTAAAAACAACTACGAAGTTGAACAAAATGAATTCTATAATGTTTAAGATCACAATTTCTATTTTAATTTTATACTGCTTGCGTCTAAAAGTCATACTTGAAAATCATTTTGAAATTATTTTAAATCGATCTTTTTGTTCTGCGGCATATGAAATAAAAAAATGAATTCCTCAAATCCTTTAAAATGTATAACATTATATAATAAAATATTTGATAGTATTACAAATTAAATTTAAACTAGAATACAGCAAAAAACACCAAAGACACCCGACACAAAACAAAAACAAAAAACAAACCTCTAAACCAAAATTAGAGACGTTGCACGGAATACAAAACGTTGGTATATTAAAAAGATAACTTATAAAATTATTAAGATTTTGTGTCTTGTTATGATGAATGAATTGCTTCTTACTTTTTCAATATGTTATCAATGATTTATTATTGAAAATATATTTTGATTATCGCAAATATAAAATATTAAAGACCCCGATAAAAAGTATAGACTTTTTAAGAAGAGGTTCTATTCTTAGATCGAGATCATGTAAGAAGGTAAAGGAGTGTAGTCAAACTAAATAAATTCCTTCAATTTATACTTAAAATAAACTCTTTAAACCATAAGTTTTATTTTCAAGTGAAAAGTAAATTGCACAAAACAAAACTTACTTTATTGCGTATATGCTGGTACTTTGGTAACATTTCTCGTTAATTCAAATTTTACATAAGCTATTCTTTTCCCAATAAAAGAATTTGTGAATAGTGAATTCGAAAGGCACAAAATTATTCGAATACGTTGTTCGAATGATAATTTGTGAAAAATATTTTTTGATGGAGAAAAAAATTGAATGGATCAACGGTGTGCTTGTTAAAGTAACACTTCTAATCTAAAGAAAACGGTCTTATGCATATAAGAGCTGAACAGTTTTAAATATTTTTTTCTTTAATTTACTTAAAATTTCATTTAATTAGACTTGTAATCCAATGATTTTATTGAGTTGATAGAAATTATTCGAGTTATGATTAAGATTTTCGTTAATGAAGAATTGTTGCATATATTCATGTTGTTTTTCTGAATAAAAGTCCAACGTAAAAATTTTCCTTTACACACTGTGTCATGTTTCTCAAGCAAAACTGTCGATGAAACGCAAAATTGTTTTTTATTTTTAAAATGTCAGAAATAAAAATTCAAACTCTACTCTTATGAATAACATTGCCACATGACAGCTGTTTGAATAGTTATTATTTATGATATATGTATCAGCTAACAGTTTACAAAAGATGTGTTAACCATGTGTAACTAATATTTTTTCACAAATTGTTGGAGTTGATGTTATTGCTGGGAATGCTATTTGGCTGGTTTTTTTGGCGTCTTTGAATATGAATAGTCAAAATTAAAAAAGACCCTAAGTTTATCTCATGTATTTATCAAAATCTTTTTTGTTTAAGAAGATTACCCTTAAAAAAATTAGAAATTAACAGATCTCATGATGAGATTTTTGAAAACTGTGTCATGTCATATATTTTATTTAAAACTTCTTCAAATGATTTATAAATTGTTAATGCCCTCAATAATATGGGTTAATTTTTATATTATTTATAATTCCTAAAGCAACTTACTGATTAATCAAATTACATTATTTATCAATATTATTATAAATACTGCGATATTACAATAAATGCGGTGAGGTTTTTTGAGGGTTTATTATCATTATTTTGACTACAAAATACTTTCATCGAATCAACAAAGATGTTTGAAAATCTACATTTATGTGTTTCTGAGAAAATTGAAACAAAATTTTCTAGAAAGTTTTTAGAGTCGGTTAAAGAAAGTTTTTAATATATAAAATTTATACCATTTCATCAGTTTGTTTTTACCATTAAATGAAGTAGATTAAAATTTGAGTACGATTTCGATTTGTTTGTTCTATATGGAAGTTTTGTGCATCTTTGATTAACATTCATAATCTTCGAAATGCTTTTAATAGCATTAGTTCTGAAAGAATGATTTGATGCTTTCTCTATATCTTTATTAAAAGTTTTAATTATTTTTTTTTAAATAAACAATAGAAGTTAACTTGTATCAACCTCATGACGCGTAAAAAAGCAATTTAAGAACAACTTGGAAGTTTTTCCTCATTTGATTGCGTTACGACCTTAAATAATTAAATTGTGTTTTTACATTTTTGGTAAGATAGTCTCCAATAATAACCAAGAAATTTGATAATTTTAAACGAGTCACATTTACTTCCACATTAAAGAAAAAACTAAGAAAATACTACTTTTTATTTAAAAGTACAAATTTCAATTTCCAACCATTTTATTTTAAAAAGACAGTTGTTGTCCCTTAGAAACATTACCAATTCAAGGTGCAGGAGAAAGACTAGTTATTATCAAATTAAACAGTTAGGTAATGTGACAAACAGGTTTTCATTTCACACAGAGAAATGATAAGGAAAGTTATCATATTGTCAAAAATTATAAAAATACACATTCTATTTTGTGGGGAATGTAGTATTTTTGCAGGCAGCACAACGTTACAAATTTAAAATCTTTCTCTTTACTCATTTAGAATTTGCTCTACAAAAAAATTGCGTTCAATTTGTACTTTAAGAATCACCTTCAAATATGATCATAAAAAAACCGCTTATGCTATATTAACATTTTCTCGTGGAAACTACGTCAGTCAAATCCGCCGTACATCCCAGTGAGCACGCCACGAAATATAAACGTTTTATTCACGTACTTTATTCGTGTTTCCGTCCAAAGTTTTTTTGAACGTTTTTTGAACATATTAAAACACGTTGAAAATATCACGTAGCATTTGACACGTTTTTTAAACGTATTTAAAACGTAATATAATTAGGCACCGGCGATTCGGTTCGTAAAATCCGCAAAAAGTCAATCCGACTTATTTTGCGGATTAAAACAGTCCGATCGTTAAATACTTTTCACATCAAAACAGTTTTAAGAGAAGTTACATCTGTAAATTTTACTAATATGTTTCCACTTGACTACATGCATCTAGTGTGTCTTGGATGTATGCGTAGGCTGCTGTATTTCCTTAAAGGAACTATCAAAGGAACAACTAAAGGTAGGTACGTGGACTGATTTTTTAAAATTGAACTAAAATGTTATATATCATTAGAAACCCCTTCAATACAGTATTTTAAAGGTGAAAAAGTTATTAAAAACGAACTATTTAAAAAAAAGTTAT
This sequence comes from Hydra viridissima, assembly GCF_058129835.1. Taxonomy (NCBI): domain Eukaryota; kingdom Metazoa; phylum Cnidaria; class Hydrozoa; order Anthoathecata; family Hydridae; genus Hydra; species Hydra viridissima. The sequence goes on from NW_028324306.1 coordinate 9,852,791, forward strand.
AACGTTTTTTGTAGCAAATTTTTGATATATGGATTTATTGAAGAAATTGGTTCCAAAAAAAATTTTTTTTTTTCACTGAAATTGTTACAACTTTGTCAAATCTTATCCTAATGCCTACCCTTGGTATCAAAAGATAGATGTAAGAGTAGGCTACAAGTTCACATAACTCTATAGATAGAAGGGGTGTATAGAGGGCCAGAGGGTGGAACCGGAACACCATCGTAACCTTAAAAAATACAAGTTTTTCACACAAGAGTGTTTTTCTGATAAAATATGTTATCTTTATATACAAAGAGTTAATCTAATTTGCTTCCATTCCATTTCCAAATATTAGTGGTCATTTTTAGATTAAAGGGTGGACGTCTTTGTTATGTTTTAACACCCTCGTAGTGGAATGTTACATTCTTAAACAATTTTAAACCTAAAAAACAATTATTATATCGCGAGGTTAGAATTATTTTGTTCTATCTCCAATTTTGAAAGTTGGGAGAAAATGAGTTATTAATTTTAGTTAGTAATAATAACTTTTGAAATACGCATTATTTTATAAATTTTTTTCTAAATAGTTTCTTTAAATATAAATTTATTTAAATAATAAGTTATTATTTCTTTAAAAATAAAAGCTAAAGCTCTAAACAATTTTTACTTTTAGAAAAAATCAAAAACTTTCTCCCAACGTTTAAACTTGGAGATAGAACAAAATAATTCTAACCTCACGATATTTTGTGTTAAAAAGTTTAAATTATATTTTCTTACTTTACATCATATACAAGTGGTGTATAAATTGACATTAGGGGCGGGGCATGTGCCACGCTTAACGCCCCCCTTCCCCCCGCACAGTCTTATCCAACCTAAAAAAATTTTTTTAAATACTTAGGTCGTTAGAAAAGTTCGTAGAACTCCCCTCTAAAAAAAAAAAGAAGAGTTTTTTTTAATTTTGTTTTATCAAATGTTCAAAATAATGTCCATCGTTATCTATACAAAGTTGCATCCTTTCAAGCCATTTGTCAAATGTTTTTTTATACTCTTCTTTGGGTATACTTTGAAGTAGCTTCGTTATGCGAGTTTTTTGACTTTCGACGTCAGTATCGTCATCAAGATTTTTTTTTATCAAGTCGAATAGCCAATAATCGGATGGAGCTAAGTCTGGTGAGTATGGTGGGTGACGAATTATTGTAATTCCAGCTTGGTTTAGACAATTTGTGACGGTTTCAGTCACATGGGGTCGAGCGTTATCATGGAGAAATTTGAAATTTTGAGTGCCTGTTTTAGGTCTTTGCTTATTTATTTCGCATATAAGAGGTTTCAAACAATTTTTTATATAATATTCGCTAGTAATGGTGTCTCCCTTTTCAACATAACCCAAATGAACAACACCTGTTGTTTTGAAGATGTAGAACATGTTTTTCGGCTGAAACCTGTCGCATCTTACTATAGTTCTTGGACTTTCACCTTCACCGACCCAACTAGCGTTAGCCAACTTGTGTCCAACTTGTCTCAAATAAAACCACGACTCATCCCCTGTAATAATATCACATAGTCTCCATGGACCGTTTCTGAAAAGAGCTAAATTTTCCTTACATGCCTCAACTCTATTCTTGCGATTTTGATCGGTTAACTCGTGGGGTATCCAACGTGATGCTAATTTTCTTTTTTTAAGTGCGTTGTGAATGATTTCGTTGATTGTAAAGCGATTAATCGATGTCAGGGCTTCAATTATATCATGTGTTGCATGAGGATTTTCTTCAATAATGGCTCGCACACGTTCAATATTCTCAGCTGTATACGTGGTTTGAGGGTGCCCTGAGCGAGGATCATCTTCGAGACTCTCTCTAGCATCTTTAAATAAAGTAGCCCACTTGGCAACTGTACTATATTTTGGAGCTTGGTCACCATGAACTAAAACCAACTCATCGGTTATGGCTTGTGCTGAAACTCCAAGTAGAGCACGGGTTTTAATATATGCTCGATATTCAAATTTATCCATTTTTAAATTTTTTCTTGAAAACGTATATAGTAAAATTTAAATAACTTTTTTAATAAACATTCAAAATACTTCAACAAGTACTTAAAATGTTCATAATTAAACGCAGTTTAAAATGATATATAAATATTTAATTATTTCCTGTCTCATTGTATCTTTATAGATGAAGTTCTACGAACTTTCCTAACGACCTAAGTATATATGAATAAAGGTTTTAAATAGAGTTTTTGGAAAAAGGGAAGTAAGTATTCAAGATTATTTTACTATGTTTAATTAGGGAAGGAGCATGTGCCACGCCCAACGTCCCCCCTCCAATTCTTATTTAAGCTTGAAAATGTTTTTAAATTGTGTTTATTTAAAAAGAGAGACATAACTTTACAAATCTTACCACATTACAAGATGCAAGTTGGAGTATCCACCCTAAAAATAAGCCAAAGATAAAATAAATTTAAAAAATTTTTAAAATACAAAATATAATAAATTTATGTCTTGGCTTTTAGCAAATGATATTATTTAAAATTCCAATAATGAAACTAAATAAATCATTTTTAACAATAGACACCACGTGAAGGTAAGCCAGAGCCATCTATCAAAAATGTTTTGCAAGCTACACAACTTACTGTACCATATTTGTAAGCTAAAAAAGTTGCAGTACTTTTTTTGCAAGCTACACAACTTGCTGTACCATATTTGCAAATAATAGTTTTTAAACTTACTAGTTGAGTGGATTAATACTTAAAAGCATTATGTAAAATTTAACATAAAAAAATTAATTATGAAAGTGATAGGCTGAATAAATAATATGAACAACGTATTAATCAATGATAGCTTAAAAAATGTTAATGAGATGCAGTAGAATGAAATGGTCATTTCATTCTACTGCACTTTGAGGGATAACACAATACTAATGCATTAAATAGTGTATATAAATAGAAACATAAATTGAATAATCATTCAGAAACATTTCTAAATCATAAATTTACCAGCAGAAGGTTGTGCACATGTAACTAAAGATAAAAAAAGTTTTTATAAAAATTTGCAATTTATAGGAAAGGTGTGTACATGTTTGCAAATAATAGTTTTTAAACTTACTAGTTGTAGTAGCCAATGAAGATGTAACTAAAAGTTATCAAAGTTGTAATTAAAAATAAATACTGTAGATATGCCAAGATATGCATAAACATATTGAAAGAAAAAAATTTGTACACATACCACTTATAGCAGATGTAGAGGGAACTAAGGTTAAAAATTATTTAATAAAAAACTTATATTGCAATCGTCAAAAATATATACATATTAAATAGTAATAGTTATTAAACTTACCATTTGTTGAAGACGAGGATGTAATTAAAATTCAAAATTTTTAATAAAAAATAAATATTGCAAACTAATGACTTTGAGATTGGTATTCTTTGAAATCTATTCACAGATTAAAAACTAATTCAATAATTATTAACATATACAAACTGATACAAACTTACCAGCAGTAGGCCGTGTAGATTCGACTAAAAATGTTAAAAATATTTTACACAATATAATTTGAAATTGTCAACATTAAGTTAAACATGTAACAATCGTTAAAGCTGTTCTGCTTAAGGTGCAACAACTATACAAAAAAAAAAGAAAATAAACAATGAAAATATAACTATTCAAATATAAAGACATTATTTTTATAAGCAACAAGCTAAAATTAGGAATGGTTATAAACTTATGTAAACAATAAACACAGATAAAGATAAGTATACAATAAGTAAAGAACATTTACTTAAGTTTTTTAAGTGTTTCTATATATAGGAAGATATTTTAAATGTTTTATTAATATTTACTTAATTTTAACTATTTTCTCTTTGTGATTATGTAAATGTTTTTTTAATTAATAAACCCAATATTTATGTGACTTATACTTACGAAATCTTAAAAAGTCCACAAAAAGCTGGGTAGGATCTAAACAAGAAATAAATGTTAGACATGCTTGTAGAATGATTTAAACACTAATCCACAGATAAAGAAGTATATAATCCAAATATGATAAAAGACAATAACAATGATTATCATTGAATGATATGTTTTATAATAAACCTTCACATATATAGATTTCATAGGTGTATATTTTTATCTATTATCGGCTGTTTCTATGAATACAATGTCGGCCTTTGATAACAGTATACTTAACGTCTAATTCTTAATGCGATCAATCCCGCGAGCATATTTTGAAACCCTATACAGGCTCAGCGATACCTTAGAATAGCGCAATCTGATTCGTTGGTTTTGAAAGAGAGGCTTACGCGCGTTTGATAAAAGTAAAATAAATTTCGTTAAACAAAACAATTATTTTGTTTTTTTTTAAATATATACGAATTTAGAATTAAATAAACATAAACAAGTTAATTAGCTAAGTAACTTTAATAAAAAAGAACTGCATCGTAGTTATAATGAAGTACATATAGATATATTATATATGGATGCATATATATATATATATTTTTTTGATATAATAACTATTTTTATGTATTATCAAATTTAATGTTTGCTATATTATATAATATAGTTTATCAATATAATAATTATTATTACTTTGTCAATATAATATATGTAATAACAATTTTATTAATATATATATATATATATATATATATATATATATATATATATATATATATATATTTATATATATATATAAATATATTTATATATATATATATAAAGACCACACTAGAACGATCAGTCACACTTTTGCTGTTTTGAGAAAATCAATTATTAAGATTCAAAATACCATGTAGTTCAATTATGTTGTTTAAAAAACCATAACTCAATACTCCAATTGTTTTTCAATTAGTCACTTCAGGCAGACAAAGTATGAATAGAGGGCTACAGTAAAAGGGCAATAACTCAAAAAAATCAAATTTGTTACTCTGATCGTTCATCCAGTGTGGTCTTCATATATATATGTATATACATATATATATATATATATATATATATATATATATATCTGTGTGTGTACATAAAATATGACCAGTTCAAATGCAGCAACTCATTAATAATTTATATAAGGGTTACTATCATATATTTAATAACAATTTAATGTCCTTTTCCATGTGATTTTGCATTTGCTGCATTACTATTTATATTTTTCCCCAAGTTTCTCTCTTTTTTTCTTCTTTTTATTTTATCTCCATTAGGAGGACGACCAACAGCTACTCTTTTTAGACTGCGTGATTTTGCATGGGTTCGTCTGCCAACTGAACTTGGTTGTATTTTAATTATATTTTTACTCTTTACAGTGGCATATACACTTCTTTTAATACATAACAGTGTATCTACAGCTTTAGGGATGCTAAGAACACTTTTTAACTTGGTATTAATTTTTGCTACAGATGTTATTGCTAAACTGTTATCTGCAAACAAATTTTCTAAATGCTTCATTTACATGTAAAATTCTGACCATACTGTTTGTTGTTGATTACAATCAAATTCTTTCACAATTGAATTTATTAGTGTATTTTCTGCTGGTGAAAGAGAATTAGTTTCAAATGTAGTAATTGGATTACTCAGCTGAGACAAATTGTGTTGTGTCTCTTTGTACACATTCATTTCCATTAAAGAGAGAAAAAACTCAGGTGGAGGACAGTCTTCTCCAAGTGCTAAAACTCCCAACTTATATCTGCATTCTGGGGTTGTAGCCGGAGAATTTGGAAAAATTCCACCATAAGTTTCTTGAACCATGGCTTGATGTTTGCAAAAAGCACCAAATTGCCCAATACAACAGGAACATAAACCTACTTCTATGTTTACTTCGTATTCTAGTTCCAGTGGTTTTGTAACACTTTTCACAGTGTAACAGTTACTAACAACATCAATGGGTTGAATGTAATCATGGAAGTTAATTTTAAGTTTTTTAAGAATTTTTTTAGATGCAGAAGGTACTCTATTATGAGCAAATTCTAAAAGTCTATCTTGACAATATACCTCCCACACAAAGCATATATAGTCAACAAGAGCAACAATGTTGAATGCTTTGCAACGTTGGAGAACAATGTCTTTTATAATCCTTAGAGTCGCCTCAGAGTAGTTATTTGTATGATGCCCTCTAGTAATAAACTTTTTTCTATCAAATGATGTCCATTCTTCTCGCCTTTTAAAAAATTTTTTGAATCGTTCAATAAATTTAACATGATTGCAATTTAGAATGCTGTTAACAGCAATGGTTAAGTCTTCCTCAGTCAAAGCATAGACTATCTATAAAATAAATTATTATAAGTGAGTCCTATATGTATATATATTGACTGGAAAAACCATTTTAGGGGAGTAAAATGGTTTACAGGAGTAATTTATAGCTCTGGCAAAAGTTTTTTTTTTTTCTCTTAAAAGTATAATTATCATTTTAACTAAAATGAAAAACTCAGTCAAAAAAAAATATTTATATATATGTTCAACCCTCGGAATTAGGGTCGGTATTCGACAATGCCGACCTGAAAAAATATTAGCCACTATCACCTGCTGCAAAATTGGCATTAAAGAATCAGCAGTATGTTTTAAAATAGCTTTAATTTTTAGTATTTTAAGAACTCAATTAGCTGAATTGTATTTACACAAACCTAAAAAAAAAATTTAATATTATAAAATGTTTTTGGCAAGTTTAATTGCATTATCTTTTATTCCTTTGAATTTGTTTAATAAAAAAATAATAAACTTTTTAGCATTAGATAAGACATTTTGCCAAGTACCCTAACGAATAAAACTACCTTGTTTTTTGTAAAATTCCGTATCGAAAAAAGATCTCAGTTTACCAATAGAATCATTGACAGCACCGTAATGTTCTGCAGTATACTTGCGATGCCAATAATAAACTTGATTTAGTGTAGGATTTTCTCTAGCATCTGCTGCCTTTTGCTTACTAGCTTTACCATATTTAATCGAAAGTTTTTTTCGATGAATACATCGCGCTTCGCCTGGTGTCATATCATTAGAGAAATATTCGTTAAAAGTTTCCTAAAATGTTAAAAACTCGATTTTACTTATTACTGGTTTCTAACGCTTATCTATTAAAATGGGATAGTTAGTTTATATTTCATAGTTAACTATTTTCCTTTATTACATGTTTTTTTAAACAATAATTTTACAAACAGTTTCAATAACGTAAAGATTTACTTTCGGAATGCTCCAAATTTAAGGACTTCAGAATACTCCTTAAAATGTGTTTCATATATATATTATATTCATATATAAGTATTTCATATATATGGTATACAGAGAAAAAAGGTTACCTGTAATCCATTTTCGCTTTGAAGAAAACGTAGTGCATCAGCAGAATTAATGTTATGATTGTGCGTATTAAAAACTTTGACAACACACGCAAGAGGTTCTGTTCTGCATAAAAAAGTGTCGTTTTTCTTAGTTGAGCAGTTCACCTTTTTAACTTTAACATCCACTTTTAACGGACAGTTGGTGTTACAGTAACTTTTTTCTTTTAATTTGTTTTTGTTATTATGTTGACATAGCCAAATCTTATGAAACTGAAATCTATTTAAATAATACTATATATATTTATTTAGAAAATCATATTCACATTAAGTATATTATAAAAGGACTCAATAACACTATAAAAAATCATTAACCAAATGTTTTTTATACGTATCATTGAACAATTTTGGGGTACTTTTTTTCAAACATTAATGGTGACTTCTTTGACTATTTTTTGACATTAATTTTTGACTTATTTGACATTAATGCTGGCTAACAATTTTTGATAACGCATTTTAATATAATTATGATTACTATAAATTATGCTAACAGAAATTAACTTGCCTTTTGGGATGAAGATTTCATTGAATAATAAATTTCGTATTGTTTGCAGCTCCAAATTTTTCCATCCATTCCTCTGCTGCTTTATCCGAACTAACACTAATTCTTAACTCAAGAAAATTTTCAGTATCTAGAACAACTTCAGTTATATAGCCATCTGGATAAATAAAATTCATCGTTGTAAATTTTCCTGTTACTTAAGTTTAGAATCATATATAAATTAAATTTTTTATTAAATTATAGGTAATCATTTCTAAAAAGAAACTCATATACAAAAAGTTAAAAAAAACTTTATTTAATTAATAAGCTGCGTTAATAAGTGGGCACACGTTGTCATATATGTGATGTCTTAAAGACATTTTTACGACACTTGTCGACTGACAATATTATAGGGTGTCTGTTAATATGTTAAGATGGGCTTCCGTGATTTTTTTCTGATCACTAGGGGCTGTTTGCAAATTATGCCACGCTGAGTTAACATTATAAATAGAAATAGGAGATAATTATCTCTCTCGCACAGAGCCATATTGATTATAAAGCATAATGAAGAGCGAGTTTTCCTGATTTCTCCAAAATTTAACCCTATTTCCATAAATTTTATGAAGTTAAAAAATTACCCACCCAAAATCGAAAAAGTTTCTGCTCTACCATTAAATAAGTTAAAAAGTTAAATTTTTTCGATTTTTGTGAAATATTATCAGAAATGTAAGTTTAAAAACGTAAAATTTTCAAGTATTTTGGGTTACTACGGTTGCTTAACTTAAGATAACTTGTTTAGCAACGGTTGCTAAATGGCAATTTTCTAAGAACTTTTTGAAATTTAAACTTATAAAATAAAACAGATACTTGTAGCCTAAAGGGTAATATAACTAATTTTAAATAGTTTTATCTTAATGATAAGATTTTTGTTATTGTTAACCTTTATTTGGATTTTTTAGAAAACTTTGAATTGAAAAATTTACTTTTAGTGCTCACCGTTTTCCAAAATTTTTAAGATGTTGTCGACAAAACGCTTTAAAATTTTCCCAAAAGTTTAAGAATGGGTATGAATACATTTCGAACGTCAATCAAACATTCGCAACTAATAGAATTTTTTATAACAATTTTTAGGCGAAAAATAAAAATGTTGTCATTGATGAATCATAACTATGAGTAGAATTTATATCCAACTTTGGTTTTAGGTTCAAATAGTTATTTGTCCTTTTATTAATATACCCTAAAGATTTCAGTTCAAAAGCTTTATTAGTTGCTGCCTTTTTTTGCCCTTTATCTAATAAATTCTGCGCAAGGGCAATGAATTCGATCATTTTTTTAATTGCTGACTCAGCAAATTAAAGTGAAAAAGCTTGTCTCAAGAACATAAATATTTTAAGATTACATCAATATTAAAGATTGAAATTTAGCACAATGGTAATATAATAGTGTAACTTGTGCTTGAACCAAAAATATTTAAAAAGAATTTAAACGATCTAAAATGGCAGAAATATTAGTAAAAAAAAACATTTTTAGCAATAAAACACTCAGCTAATCAAGTTGTATAGTTGCAAATCAAGTCTTTTTTGTTGTTGTTGCAAGTGTAGTCGCAAATCAAGTCTTTTTTTTTGGTTCAGGCACTAAAAATTTAAGATAAAATAATGATTTTTTGAGATATTATTGTTTTCCTACAGCTACGAGTGAATAAAAAGAAACTGAGAAAAATCAATTTTAAAATTCAAAGTCATGTACACTACTCAGTTAAATCATCAAAAATCACTAACACAAAAAATCTTTTGCAGTTTTATTTTTTAAAAAAGATATTTCCTATTGAATTCTACAAGGTTCAATTGTCTAAATAATATTTTTTCAAACTTTTCACCAAAATAATGCCAGGATACCACCTTAACCAGGCCTGCACTTAGCATGTCACCCATATTGTGCAATATTCAAAAAGCACTTCAATTTTTATTAAGTATGCCATCATACATATTGTATGATTAACACATGCAATATATGGAAACTGCAAAGGAACATGTAAAGTATTTTCACATTTGCAATGTGAAAATACTTTACATATTGATACCATTAAATTATTTTTACTGATGATATTAGCCAAAAAAGGAAAACACTGAAAAAAAATATAACATTACTATAATACAAAATAATATAAAACTGAGTAAAAATTTCTAAATAATTTACAATTTTTTGTTTTTCAAAGTATTTAAAAAAATTTTTATTATACAATTATTTCATAAGATCTGAGTATGAGATAATAGCAAGGTTACTTAGTCGGTTCTGCAGCATGATTTTCACAAATTAGACTTTAATTTGAGTTTCGAAAGTGAGGATAAACCAGTGTTGCCATTTGATAACAAAAAACAAAATTCTGACATTAATGAATGTCAAATAGTAGTAATAATAGCTACCAAAAAAGCAAATAAACAACTCATGAAGTTAACTGATAGATGTCACTGTTT